>NC_090655.1:282784165-283084165 GCF_040937935.1 Hyperolius riggenbachi | reverse complement strand
TGTGTGTAATGTGACTGCACAGCGTACCTGTAATGAGGTATAACACACTATGTACACAGGGAATGTGAGGAGTAATAGAGGTGTGATGTGTGTAATGTGACTGCACAGTGTGCCTGTAATGCGGTGTAAACACACTATGTACACAGGGAATGTGAGAAGTAATAGGGGTGTGATGTGTGTAATGTGGCTGCACAGTGTGCCTGTAATGGGGTATAAACACACTATGTACACAGGGAATGTGAGGAGTAATAGGGGTGTGATGTGTGTAATGTGGCTGCACAGTGTGCCTGTAATGAGGTATAAACACACTATGTACACAGGGAATGTGAGGAGTAATAGGGGTGTGATGTGTGTAATGTGACTGCACAGTGTGCCTGTAATGAGGTATAAACACACTATGTACACAGGGAATGTGAGGAGTAATAGGGGTGTGATGTGTGTAATGTGACTGCACAGTGTGCATGTAATGAGGTATAAACACACTATGTACACAGGGAATGTGAGAAGTAATAGGGGTGTGATGTGTGTAATGTGACTGCACAGTGTGCCTGTAATATGGTATAAACACACTATGTACACAGGGAATGTGAGAGGTAATAGGGGTGTGATGTGTGTAATGTGACTGCACAGTGTGCCGGTAATGTGGTAGAAACACACTATGTACACAGGGAATGTGAGAAGTAATAGGGGTGTGATGTGTGTAATGTGGCTGCACAGTGTGCCTGTAATGGGGTATAAACACACTATGTACACAGGGAATGTGAGAAGTAATAGGGGAGTGATGTGTGTAATGTGACTGCACAGTGTGCCTGTAATGAGGTAGAAACACACTATGTACACAGGGAATGTGAGAAGTAATAGTGGTGTGATGTGTGTAATGTGGCTGCACAGTGTAACTGTAATGAGGTATAAACACTAGAGGTGTAGCGAACGGTTCGCCGGCGAACGGTTCGCCGGCGAACGGTTCCAGGCGAACTTCGGGGGTTCGCGTTCGCCTGCACCAGGCGAACTTTTGCAGAAGTTCGATTCGCCCCATAATGCACTATGAGGGTCAACTTTGACCCTCTGCATCACAGTCAGCAGGCACATTGTAGCCATTCAGGCTACACTAAGCCCTGGAGACCCACCCCGCCCCCTTATATAAGGCAGCCTCCGGTGGCCATTACAGTCACTCGTCTGCCTGCTATTAGACAGACTAGGGAGAGCTGCTGCAGACTTGTTCTTCTAGAGACAGATTAGTTAGGTTCTTGGCTGCTTAGCTTGCTCCTGGCTGATTGTTATTGCTTCTATAGCACCCAGCAACAGCTCTTGTCAGAGCTCATCCTGTACTTTTTTTTTCTGTGTGTCAAACTGACACTTTTGTTGCATGCACAGCATTGCTAATTGATAGTGTGTGTGCCACTGCCAGCAGCCCAGCACATTCAGTGACTACCTGTGTGTGTGACAGGGAGCTGCACATTGTACTACCCAGTACTGCATATACCCCAGTACCTGTTGTGTTTACTTAACCCACCTCATCACTGCATATACCTAGCTTTGTGTTGAGTGAACCCAGCTCACTGCATCTAAATACCTGTTGTGTTGAGTGAGAACTGTTAATGTCATAGCTGTATGTTAATCCAAGTTTCATAGATATGCACTTAATAGATATAAGGTGACACTAATGTTTAATAAGGCCAATGTATCCCAGATAATAATAATTCCTTTTTTTGTATAGCGCCTTTCTCCTGTCGGACTCAAAGCGCTTGCGAGGCAGCCACTAGAGCGCACTCAGTAGGCAGTAGCAGTGTTAGGGAGTCTTGCCCAATGAACTCCTTACTGAATAGGTGCTGGCTTACTGAGTAGGAAGAGCCAGGATTTGAACCCAGGACGCCTACATCAGAGGCAGAGCCCTTAACCATTACACTATCCAGCCACTGCTGTGATGAATAGAGTTACCCTTTAACATTAGACTCAGATTCTTTTATTGCTGACATGCTTTAGCCAAGAGCTAGTACTGTGTGAGTTTCTTATCTTTCAGGAATGTATAACAGACATGCTGCGCCTGGCACTGCAAACCTTCCACTGGAGGATGTTTCAAGTCTCGCAAGCTAAGACCTTGGAAGTATCCATGTGAGAATAGTCTACGTGCTGGAGATCATACCAGGTGCAATGCTGTGGGAAATCTCCACCCTTCTGTTTGAAGAAGAAAAAACTCTCAGAGACATGCATTATTATTGGACAAGTAAAATTACATCATGCATACGTACTTTGGGGTATAAGAACTATTGCACAGCGGAAGTAAAGCCAGAAACCTTAAACTGCCTTAATCCTTTTACTAGGCTTACTTGGTTTCCCGCATGTATACATGTGACATTTTTGAATAAAGCCATATCTTGTTTTTCTTTTCATCTCCTGACGTATTTTTGAAATCTTGGTGTATTGGTAAGTAAGTGACTTCCACATTATGGTCCTTCGAAGCGGGATCGATTCTGTTCTGCCTGGGGTATGTCTCTGAAATATGGGGGTGATGATCCCAGTCATCCCAACACAATAAGTCCTCCAGGGTAAAAAATTCCCTGTAAAAAGAGGCAAATTCTCAGAGTGGTATACCCAGACGGGACGGAACTCGAATCCAAAAACCAGGATTTCAGGAGATGCTTTGAAGAGCAGAGGGCTTTACTTTTTTTGGTGTGTTTGTGTGTGAATGTGTGGCCGGCCACGGATTGAGCGGATTACATTGATTGTCAACGCTGAGAGCTATCAAGGTGCATCAAAAAAGTAAGTAGATATTTGATTTTATTCAAGTACTGCATGACAATTGGGTTAGCTGGGGATACCTGTGATCTGTAAAAAAGCTGACAATTTTACCAATTGTCAGTCGTGGTATCTGCGAGGTGGAATAGATCCTCAGTGACCGGATGAGGAGAAACAGCGGATACCACGCAATAGCCACAGGGCAAAAGTAATCCAGGGCTCATAGTGCAAGCCGAATTTAATCCAGGGCTACCATAGCCGGGTTGGATTCAGGGCTTAAGTGCAAGCCGGATAATAGCCGTGGTTATCATCACTGATTTGCTAGGCTGGGTAGTAATTCTCGCAAAGCGCGCCCGAGTTACAGCGGCATTCAGTGAAGCGTACTATTCAGCAAGTCGGCCCCAGCACAGTATCGGTACACTGGGGGGCAGCGGCGGCTGAGCAGTTATATCATAGGAAACAGATCACAGGTACCCCGGAATAGAATTGTCAGGCAGGATGGGGCAAAATGCAACTAAAGCTCAACTTCTTCGTGCAACAGATGATGAACTTCTCATGCACCGTAAAGACCCCCGCTTGACAGAGAAATGCGAGGTCTGGCATGAGATGTTCAAATTCCCGGGCCATTTGCACCCAAAACAATGCAGGGCATTGATAAAGGCTATAGAGGAGAGAAGTAAAGGGAAATTGACTTTGCAGAATAAATATGGTTTGCAATTGGCGAGAGAATGGCGAGATGGAGCTGACAAGCGTAAGAGGGAACTGTGTTCCTTTTATTTTGGAAAGAAAGCGAGTGATTTGGAGGGTTAATATGGTCACAGTGCGACTGCGCAGGATGTTGAGAGTGAGAGTGAAAGTGGAGATGTGCTTGGAGCTGAGGCTGGAGCAGCACAAAGGCTGAGGCAGAGATCCCAATCCCCTCAGCGGGCTCCAGATCATAAGTCAGGACATCCAGCCCGCTCCTCAAGTACAGGAAACATCAGTGAGCCCACAAAGTCCAAATCTGTTAATAGACAAACTGAGGTGACAACGTCTGATAGACAGTTGCGGGAACGAAGAACCTCAGGAGCCCGAGGCAGAGCACCCTCAGCCTCGGGCATCAAACAGGCGGTTGATCAGTTAGCTGTGACAACGGGAGATCTGAGAGTAAGTGCAAATAGTGAAGAACAGCCATCTCAGACCCCGCCGAATTATACTAACATTTACCCACCGCTTCCACACCCTCAACTTCCTTCCTATAATCCAGGTGCCATCTTTATGCACCCGATGGCAGCCATGTCACAGCTCCCGGGTTCTGCCCTATTACCTTACCCATCTCCCACCACATTGCGACAGCCAGCAGTGACCATTTCAGTGCCTACTGAAAAGTGCAACCCTGAACCCGCAATGCAAATGCCTATGATAGAGCTCCCAAACGGAGCAGGGCAAACCATACATGTTTACAGACCCTGGACAGAGGACGACATGTTGAATGCAATTAAGACTATACCTAGCCCGAGAGAGGATGTGGTTGAATGTGTTAAACAACTGACTGAGTTGAGGCGGAGTTTTAAGCTGACTGCCACTGAATGTGAGAGAGTTGTGAGAAGAGTCTGTGGTACTGGATGGGTTAACATCGAGGGTAATTGGAGTGCATGGGGGCCTGGACGACTTGCGACTGACCCGCCAGTGGAGTTGGATTGGGAGAGCACAACCTTAACCACCAGGTGGGATGAATTGATCCAACGAATGATAACATTTTATAAGATCACCCCAGATTTTACCAAGCTTTCTACGATTTCCCAGAAAGCAAACGAAAGTGTGGATGATCTGGTTGCACGGGTCATGGATGCTTTTGAAAAATACAGTGGGTTGCAGAAACCTGCAGTGCTTGATGGCACTACACAATGGGAACAACAGCTCAAAGCACAGATTGATAGGGCTTTAAAGGAAGAATTACAGTGGACAATCCATAAACATTTGATTACATGGCGTACGTGCAGTGTGACAGAGTTTTTGGAGTATGCCAGGCATGCGGAGAAAATTCTGATAGAAAAAAAAGAAGCAGGGACAGAAGAGACATCCTGCTGCGGCAGCCTCCTATTCCTTGTCCGCCTATAACCAGGGCATGGGAGAGGAGGGTGCATACAGCGGAGATGTCTCGCGTCCCCGTCCCCGTAGATTTGTGCGTGACTATGCAGGAAAACGAGAAAGAGGGGAATGTTTCATTTGTGGAAAGCGGGATCACATTGCACGAGACTGCCCAGAGAATACGGCCAATCAAACCAAGCAACCAACCCAGTCTGCATGACTAGGCAGGGAAGAGTTGAGCCGTGACACTATTGTGATTGAGATTGATTATGCTGACACAAAAAAGCCTGAAATCCTCTTGTCTGTATCGAGTGTTAGAATCAAGTTTTTGGTTGACACTGGTGCATGTAGGTCTGTCCTTGGGACTGGTTTAAATATCCCATGGGAAAGGTTGGGTACAGTTGTAACACAAAATGCCGGTGGTGGGTTTGAAGTGTCCCCAACCACTAAACCGTTGCAGGTTTTAGATGAAAAGTCAGGCAGAGCTGTGTTTTGCAGTTTCATAATTTCTGCAAGGTGCCCAATTAATCTGTGTGGCAGAGACTTGATTGGTGATTTAAAGTTGACAATTGCTCCCGGTCCAGAGTCACTGCAGATCCATCGTGCTCCTATGGCAGAAGCACCTGACGTGCATTGGTACGGTATTATTCTGCCAAATTCACTCCTGAACTGGATGCAGCAGGATGCCGGTCCAGCTGATACATTTCAGGAGGTAGTATGTGTGGCACACGTCACCACACATTACATAGCAAATGGATGCAGGGATTTGGACTATGAGCAACAGTATCCGATGAGGAGAAAAGTCTGTGTAGAGATTACCGGACTATGGGAAAATGCAGAAGGTTATGTTCTGTATGAGGTTTCAATCCCAGGCTGGGACAGTGTTGAGACAGACGGCATCCTGCAGGATGAGCTGTTTGCTGTCCCGAACTCCGCCCCTCATGCTTCACTGTACAAACCGCAGTGGGGACGTTGGGACACGGCCGGGATTCTATTGAACAAGTGGAAAGAAGGAAGTGGTGAGGGCATTTACTGCCCACGCCACCTTCAGACCACGGGAATGCTGATACACCTGACTAAACGACCTGAAGAAGCTGACAATGTTGACTTTGCAGATGCGTCCTGACATGAGTTGTCCAGTGTCCCAGACAAGCTGTGGGCACAATCTGACACTGACGTGGGTCTGATAAAAAAAACTCAGAGGAGGTCATTGTAGTTGCTAAAGGTGCGTACCGGCCTTATAAAAAACAGTATCCACTTAAACCTGACATGGTTGCCGGCATTGAGCCCATCATATTTGGTTTCCTAGAGAAGGGTGTGCTCATACCTTGTGACTCCTCCCCCTGTAACACGCCCATTTTTCCCCTGGCCAAGCCAAACTCAACAGAATACCGCCTAGTTCATGATCTTAAAGCGGTAAATGAAGCAATTGTGCCGCGAGCTCCAGTGGTTCCAGATCCCAACACCATTCTGAATGAGATCACCCCAAGCTGTCAAATTTTCAGCATAGTCGATTTAAAAAAGATGCTTTTTATTCTATAAAACTACATCCTGACAGCAGATTTTGGTTCGCTTTTACATTTAAAGGGAAAAGGTACACGTACTCGAGACTCCCGCAGGGATACTGTGAAAGTCCGGCGATCTTTTCACAAGAGATAAATAGGTCTCTAGAATCTTTTCCTGTCCCTGATGATTGCAGACTCCTCATTTATGTCGATGATTAGTGTATAGGTGCTCCAGATGAGAAGAGGTGTCTGCAACTCACAGTGCAACTGCTCTGTTTCTTAGCAGAACAGGGCCACAAGGCCTCACGTAAAAAACTGCAGTTTTGTCAGCCCACAGTTAAATATTTAGGACAACTCATTTCAGGTGCAGGACGTACTATTGAGGATACGCGGGTACGAGCTATCCAAGATATACCAAAACCTGTGACAAAGAAAGACATGATGACGTTCCTTGGCACCCTTAACTACTGCAGGGCCTGGATTATCCATTGCTCAGCACTGGTTAAGCCTTTGTTCAATGCCATCCACACTGACCCAATGGCAATGACTGACAAAGTCACCTGGACAGATGACTTGACTATGGCATTTCAGAGGTGTAAGTCTGCGCTGCAAGATCCCCTGGTTTTAGCCTTCCCTGATTACACGAAGGTTTTTAAACTGTATGTTGATTGCAAAGATAAATGCATGACAGCTGTGATGACACAAACTTGGGGAGACAAACAGAGGCCGCTAGGTTTTTATTCTAAGCCTTTGGATCAGGTTGCATGTGCCTTGCCGTCTTGTATCTAAGCTGTTATCCACTAGAGGTTCTTGTTCCCCACGCAGTGCATGCTCTTTTGTTGCAGGATAAAATGACGTTACTAACTCCTGCCCGTCACTTGTATTGCACTGCCACTTTGCTGGGTCAGCCTCACCTTACAGTGAAACGCTGTACCACACTCAACCCAGCAACTTTACTCCCGACCCCGCTGCAGAGGGTGATGAGCCTCAGCATGATTGTGTCACAGAGTCACAAAAGGTCTTTCTACCCAGAGAAGACCTGAAGTCCGAACCAATACCCGGAAGTACACTCGTCTTTGTCGATGGCTCTGCCTCCAAAGATGCCTTAGGAGTGAACAGAGTGAGATATGCTGTTGTTACCCTGGATACTGTTTTGGAGTCTGGTCCCTTACCAATCTCCTACTCTGCACAAGCTGCAGAGATTCATGCACTCACTCGAGCCTGTGCGTTGCACGAGGGTGAAGTTCTCACTGTTTACACTGACAGCCAGTATTCGTTCTCTTCTTGTCATACCTACGCTGCACAGTGGAGGAACCGAGGCATGTTAACTGTGGCTGGGAAACCAGTCCGCCATAAAGACTTATTGCAACAGCTCCTTGATAGTGTACTGCTGCCCTCGCAGGTAGCTGTGGTAAAATGCATGGCACACATGCGTGATGACTCTGACGTTACCCGTGGCAACAATCTTGCAGATGCTGAGGCGAAATTGGCGGCACAGCGCCCTCTCCCAATTTCTGAGCCATCCCATCCCTTCTGCCCACCACAGCTGCCGCCTTCCCTTCACTCCCTGACACAGATCCCCCTCTGCCAGCAGCCCCCCCCCCCCCCCCTCTCATCATTCCATTCTCTGCAGCGATCACCACTGATCTCTTAGTGGAATTCCAGAGCAATGCACCAGCAGCTGAAAAGTCTCAGTGGCAAAGAGCACATGCAACAGTTAATGATAGCGGCCTCCTCTGTGTCAATGATGCCTTATGCCTTCCCAGACTTCTGTACAGATTATTGGCTCTTGTGTTACATGGGGTCACCCATGTCTCAACGGGTGGTATGATGGCTACAGCAACCAAATATTTTTACTGTCCGGGCATAAGCACCTTTTTTAAGAAGTTTGTCTCACAATGCACTGTATGTGCCCAGCAAAACACAGTAAAGGGATTAAAGCCACCTATTGGTAAAACACCTACACCACATTACCCCTTTCATACCATTGCACTGGATTAAATTGAACTCACCCCTGCAGAGGGAAAGAAATATGCTCTAGTGCTGCTAGATATATTCTCGGGGTGGGTGGAAGTCTTTCCCACTGCAAAAGCTGATGCACTCACAGTTGCAAAAGCGCTGACAAGAGATATTATTCCGAGATGGGGCATACCAGAAAAAATCATCAGTGACAATGGTAGCCATTTTGTGAATGATATCATTAAACAGTTGACAGTTACTTTGTGCATAAACGTTAGACACCATTGTAGTTATCACACACAGTCAGCAGGAGATGTGGAAAGAACAAATGGTACAATTAAAAGAAAACATTGGAACACCCCACGGTGGGAGGGTCCTTACCAGGTGTTGCTGGCCACACCCACAGCGGTCAGAGTAGCCGAAAAAAGTTCGTGGATACATTTAACTCACTGCAAAAGGGCACCCATTCCCGGTTCAGGGACAGAATAGACAGCATCCTGTGACGGGAGGTGTAAGCTCCTGGGCCCTGGAGTGTGAGGAACATTTGCCTGAGCTCCAGTCAAGACAACGTCACAGCGGGTGGAGGGAATATTAGAGATTTTCCTCTATTCAAAGCGGGCACAAGCCCTGAACAGGATGATTGGGGAGCTAGATTAGGGAGAGTTGGGGCCCGTTTAATTCTCAGAGTTTTCTTAAAAAAAAAAAAAATGGGGATCTTGGATACAGGATACTTTAACACTCCAAGTGGAAAGGGAGTCATTATTGCTATGCTTTTTATTGGGACATTGTGGATAGTGTTAGAAGCCCTAGAGCATTTCCAAACACCTCCTTCAGCCTTTCCACAAACTGATAATGTAACTCACAACCGACCAAGGGTTAAACGGGATGCCATAAATATAGGACTGATGCAAAAAGGACAGGTTGCTGTAACAAGAGAACACCAGAACTTAGTGTTCTGGTATAACTCTTCACAAGTACAAGTGGCGACTTACACCTTTGACTACTGCCAGGTTGTGCAACGTTGTAATTGGCACTGCAGCCTTTATGAAAAAGGACAATTTTTCATTTGCGTGACTGATGACCATTGGGGGTATGAATGTAGTTCTTGGAAAGCAGCTGCCTGGAACACAGGTACTGACTGGGGATACAGACCTGATCCTGCCATGACACGGATTGACTGAAATGGGGTGCCCCTTCGCTCAAGGATGACCTTAACAACAGCTGGGGGAGTCTGTATGCCTGGAAAACTAATAGATAGTTCCCAGCGCCTGACCCTGAATATAGAAAACCCAAGCCCTGGAGATGCAGGAACGTATGTGATAGGCATGCATGTCCCAGGGTATACAGGGGGGCCTCTGGGGAAGTTTTCGCTCAGGGACATGTACAAAAACCCTGAGTTTAAAGTCATGGAGCATGAGGATCAGGAACCATGGGTACAGGCCCTGGCTAACCCTACATTTGAGGAGACCATTGCCATGGAGACAGGATATAAATATACTAACATGTGGCTTGAATGGATGAGGTACACAGCCAAACAAAACAATATGTCAGATTGTTATGTATGTGCAGGAGCAAGGCCACACCTTGGCACTGTGCCACTTCCCCTTCCAGAAGGGGGTGAGACATGTTTTCTGTCACTCTATAGGAGTAAGGGTCAAACCCCGGCCACAACAGATCCACTCTGTAAAATGTGGATAGACCGATACCCATTGAAGGAAGGTACCCCTGATCAAATTGACCACTCAGCAACTGTGTACAAGGGAAACTATACCTGTTATAACAGTACGAATTCAGGTGGAGTAGATGTGGGTGAATTTCCCCCTGGTTACTGTGCTGTAATGAAACAAGCAGACCCTTTCCTACTATTTCATCAGACACACTCCCTTGGTGATATCTACTGGTTGTGCGGTGATCTTAAATTACGTCCTAGATTGCCACCAGTATGGAAAGGTCACTGTGCACTGGCCAAACTCATTATGCCCACACATATGTTTAGAGAAAGTGACCAAGATTTTGAAAAGGAAGCCCACAAGATCTTTAAGAGAGAACTTAGAGGTAACCTGGACCCACATGTCTTTTTGGATGCAATAGGTGTCCCCAGAGGGGTTCCAGATGAATTTAAGGCCAGAAACCCGGTGTGGGCAGGGTTTGAGTCTATGATTCCACAGATCACCATTAATAAAAACGTGGAGTGGATAAACTACATATATTACAATCATCAAAGATTTGTGAATTTCACGCGTGATGCTCGGCAGGGCATAGTTAATGAGTTAGGCCCAAACTCCAAAATGACATTTCAGAACAGAATGAGTCTGGACATGATGCTTGCTGAGAAAGGAGGAGTTTGCAAATTTCTGGGACTGGGCGGGGCCTGCTGTACCTACATTCCCAGTGAAACTGGCCCTGATGGACGGGTGACAGAAGCTTTGAGGAAACTGACTGACCTATCAGACGAGTTAAAAAGAAACTCTGGTGTATCAGATTCCTTTACAAAATGGTTCAATGACTGGTTTGGAGACTGGAAGGGTTTCCTAAAAAATGTTGGTACCATGATACTTATTGTGATACGCATGTTCAGTTTTTTGGCTTGCTGTGTCATACCCCTGGCCAGGAAATACGTGGGAAGTTTCATAAAGCAGAAAACTGATGCAGCCATGTTTTCATTCCAACATGAAGAATACAATGACAGTGAGGAGGAGGACAGCTTTATGGGGAAGCACAAATTCCCAAAAATTGACTTCTCAGTTGTGTAGATTGTTTGATAGCGGATAAGATAGTATACTAGAAGCATTAGGCGTCATATAAATACATATATATATTTTGCAATGCTACAAGGCTACAAAGAAAGCAACTGCTAGCTTCCATTATATAAGAAGTGTTTCAAGTCTATGTAGTAGAACCCTTTGCCACCTTATACATATATATGTGCAACAGGGGGGTATGTTAATGTCAGAGCTGTATGTTAATCCAAGTTTCATAGATATGCACTTAATAGATATAAGGTGACACTAATGTTTAATAAGGCCAATGTATCCCAGATGAATAGAGTTACCCTTTAACATTAGACTCAGATTCTTTTATTGCTGACATGCTTTAGCCAAGAACTAGTACTGTGTGAATTTCTTATCTTTCAGGAATGTATAACAGACATGCTGCGCCTGGCACTGCAAACCTTCCACCGGAGGATGTTTCAAGTCCTGCAAGCTAAGACCTTGGAAGTATCCATGTGAGAATAGACTACGTGCTGGAGATCATACCAGGTGCAATGCTGTGGGAAATCTCCACCCTTCTGTTTGAAGAAGAAAAAACTCTCAGAGACATGCATTATTATTGGACAAGTAAAATTACATCATGCATACCTACTTTGGGGTATAAGAACTATTGCACAGCGGAAGTAAAGCCAGAAACCTTAAACTGCCTTAATCCTTTTACTAGGCTTACTTAGTTTCCCGCATGTATACATGTGACATTTTTGAATAAAGCCATATCTTGTTTTTCTTTTCATCTCCTGACGTATTTTTGAAATCTTGGTGTATTGGTAAGTAAGTGACTTCCACAGAACCCACCTGGCCACCTCACTGCATCTAACTACCGGTTGTGTTGAGTGAGAACCCACCTCACTGCATCTTAAGTACCTTCACTGTTCAGTGAACCCAGCTCACTGCATCTAACTACCCAGTACCTGTTGTGTATACTTAACCCACCTCATCACTGCATATACCTAGCGTTGTGTTGAGTGAACCCAGCTCACTGCATCTAAATACCTGTTGGGTTGAGTGAGAACCCACCTGGCCACCTCACTGCATCTAACTACCGGTTGTGTTGAGTGAGAACCCACCTCACTGCATCTTAAGTACCTTCACTGTTCAGTGGACACAGCTCACTGCATCTGAGAAGAGAAGTCGCCTAAGTCACGACAGTGTTCAGTACCTCACCTTTATCAAGATGAATGAGGAATGGATCCCGGAAGGCTACTGCACGACCGAAGACTAAGTCAGTCCCCACACACAGCATCTCTGCCTGCAGGCCGCTTGACTGCCTTCTCCGCCACCACCAACAGGGTCCAGGACTCTAGGCGGATTCCAGAATTTTTAAGGCCGCTGCTAGCAGCGGCCGCTACACTAATTTTTCTGGTGCGTGTACATGCCTGCCTAATTTTTCTGGCTGCACTGCGGGCGGCTGCAACAACAAAACAAAAGGCATGTACATGTGCCCATCCCCCTTCATGATCATTACCTTGCCGCGGTTAAGGGGCTTGCGCATCACAATGAAGCAATGACCACCGGCTATTTGAGTGTCTCGGGTGGGGGTGGCACACAAAAGATAATAAGGTCGTTGCTTCATTGTGGTCAGACCAAATTTGATCAGCTGGACAGTCACTGTTGTTCTATCATTGAGCTACCACAGCCCGGCGACCATATGGGCTTGAAAAACGCCACGGCCTACACTCTGGCCACGGTGCACACCAGTCCAGTACGGCCGTCACGTTACACAGTGAGTTTGGTGTGTCAGTGTGTAGCAGAACTCTAATTACACTCCCTGATTGATGTATACACATGCAAGACGTTTTAAAGCACTTTAGGCCTGCAATTTAGCATTCAATGTGATTTCTGCCCTTAAAATGCTACTTTGCGTCAAATCCAGATTTTTTCCCCGGGACTTTGGGCATGTATCCCACTCCGCCATGCCCCCCTCCAGGTGTTAGACCCCTTGAAACATCTTTTCCATCACTTTTGTGGCCAGCATAATTTTTTCTATTTTTGAAAGTTCGCATCCCCATTGAAGTCTATTGCGGTTTGCGAACTTTTGCGCGAACCGAACATTCCGCGCAAGTTCGCAAACCGAAAATCGGAGGTTCGCGACATCTCTAATAAGCACACTATGTACACAGGGAATGTGAGAAGTAATAGGGGTGTGATGTGTAATGTGGCTGCACAGTGTGCCTGTAATGAGGTATAAACACACTATGTACACAGGGAATGTGAGAAGTAATAGGGGTGTGATGTGTAATGTGACTGCACAGTGTGCCTGTAATGAGGTATAAACACACTATGTACACAGGGAATGTGAGAAGTAATAGGGGTGTGATGTGTGTAATTTGACTGCACAGTGTGCCTGTAATGAGGTATAAACACACTATGTACACAGGGAATGTGAGGAGTAATAGGGGTGTGATGTGTAATGTGACTGCAAGGTGTACCAGTAATGAGGTATAAACACACTATGTACACAGGGAATGTGAGAAGTAATAGGGGTGTGATGTGTGTAATGTGACTGCACAGTGTGTCTGTAATGTGGTATAAACACACTATGTACACAGGGAATGTGAGAAGTAATAGGGATGTGATGTGTAATGTGACTGCACAGTGTGCCTGTAATGAGGTATAAACACACTATGTACACAGGGAATGTGAGAAGTAATAGGGATGTGATGTGTGTAATGTGACTGCACAGTGTGCCTGTAATGAGGTATAAACACACTATGTACACAGGGAATGTGAGAAGTAATAGGGATGTGATGTGTGTAATGTGACTGCACAGTGTGCCTGTAATGAGGTATAAACACACTATGTACACAGGGAATGTGAGAAGTAATAGGGGTGTGATGTGTAATGTGACTGCACAGTGTGCCTGTAATGAGGTATAAACACACTATGTACACAGGGGAATGTGAGAAGTAATAGGGGTGTGATGTGTGTAATGTGACTGCACAGTGTGCCTGTAATGAGGTATAAACACACTATGTACACAGGGAATGTGAGAAGTAATAAGGGTGTGATGTGTGTAATGTGACTGCACACTGTGCCTGTAATGAGGTAAAAACACACTATGTACACAGGGAATGTGAGAAGTAATAGGGATGTGATGTGTAATGTGACTGCACAGTGTGCCTGTAATGAGGTATAAACACACTATGTACACAGGGAATGTGAGAAGTAATAGGGATGTGATGTGTGTAATGTGACTGCACAGTGTGCCTGTAATGAGGTATAAACACACTATGTACACAGGGAATGTGAGAAGTAATAGGGATGTGATGTGTAATGTGACTGCACAGTGTGCCTGTAATGAGGTATAAACACACTATGTACACAGGGAATGTGAGAAGTAATAGGGATGTGATGTGTAATGTGACTGCACAGTGTGCCTGTAATGAGGTATAAACACACTATGTACACAGGGAATGTGAGAAGTAATAGGGATGTGATGTGTGTAATGTGACTGCACAGTGTGCCTGTAATGAGGTATAAACACACTATGTACACAGGGAATGTGAGAAGTAATAGGGATGTGATGTGTAATGTGACTGCACAGTGTGCCTGTAATGAGGTATAAACACACTATGTACACAGGGAATGTGAGAAGTAATAGGGATGTGATGTGTAATGTGACTGCACAGTGTGCCTGTAATGAGGTATAAACACACTATGTACACAGGGAATGTGAGAAGTAATAGGGATGTGATGTGTGTAATGTGACTGCACAGTGTGCCTGTAATGAGGTATAAACACACTATGTACACAGGGAATGTGAGAAGTAATAGGGATGTGATGTGTAATGTGACTGCACAGTGTGCCTGTAATGAGGTATAAACACACTATGTACACAGGGAATGTGAGAAGTAATAGGGATGTGATGTGTAATGTGACTGCACAGTGTGCCTGTAATGAGGTATAAACACACTATGTACACAGGGAATGTGAGAAGTAATAGGGATGTGATGTGTTTAATGTGACTGCACAGTGTGCCTGTAATGAGGTATAAACACACTATGTACACAGGGAATGTGAGAAGTAATAGGGATGTGATGTGTGTAATGTGACTGCACAGTGTGTCTGTAATGAGGTATAAACACACTATGTACACAGGGAATGTGAAGTAATAGGGATGTGATGTGTAATGTGACTGCACAGTGTGTCTGTAATGAGGTATAAACACACTGTACACAGGGAATGTGAGGAGTAATAGGGGTGTGATGTGTGTAATGTGACTGCACAGTGTGCCTGTAATGAGGTATAAACACACTATGTGCACAGGGAATGTGAGAAGTAATAGGGATGTGATGTGTAATGTGACTGCACAGTGTGCCTGTAATGAGGTATAAACACACTATGTACACAGGGAATGTGAGAAGTAATAGGGATGTGATGTGTGTAATGTGACTGCACAGTGGGCCTGTAATGAGGTATTAACACACTATGTACACAGGGAATGTGAGAAGTAATAGGGGTGTGATGTGTGTAATGTGACTGCACAGTGTGCCTGTAATGAGGTATAAACACAATTTAGTGAGTGACTCTCATAGTTGGAAAGTCCTCACCTGATCTGCATTGTATTTCTTCTGTGAGATGTATCAGGATGCTTCTTATGCATCCCCCCTCCACAGAACAGGGTAATCCAAAGCAATCAGGTTATGTGTACTGTTAGTAAGTTGTCACCAAATACTATCAAGACTTATGGATTAAGATGTAAAAAATGTAACATGAGGAGTTAGGATCATATCACCTTATATGGCAAGTCTGTGAGCAGTGAAACAGTCGTAATAACTAAGAAGACATTCAGTATTTAATTTTGATTACTCACCTGTTTTACCCTCTGTAAGAGCCTCTTCCTCTTTAATTGTCCTCATGTCACCCTTCTCCATAGACTGCTGATCACTCCTCACATACGTCTCTTCTTCCTCTTTACATGTCCTCATCATGTCACCCTCCTCCATAGACTGCTGATCACACCTCACATATGTCTTCTCTTCCTCCTTTTTTATTGTCCCCATCAAGCCACCCTCCACCATAGACTGCTGATCACTCCTCACATACGTCTCTTCTTCCTCTTTACTTGTCCTCATCGTGTCTCCCTCCTCCATAGACTGCTGATCACTCCTCACATACGTCTCTTCTTCCTCTTTACTTGTCCTCATCGTGTCACCCTCCTCCACAGACTGCTGATCACTCCTCACATACATCTCTTGTTCTTCCACTTTAATTGTCCCCATCATGTCTCCCTCCTCCATAGACAGCTGATCACTCCTCACATACTTCTCCTCTTCTTCCTCTTTACTTGTCCTCATCATGTCTCCCTCCTCCATACACTGCTGATCACTCCTCTCTTGTTCTTTGAGCTCAGATCTCAGTTCTGAAAAGGATAACAGATTATAGCTGTAAGATACCAGCAGTAGTAAACAGAGCACAGAAAAGAACATACTTTGCTAGGGGTGATGATAATGTCTCCTGCACAGTCCCCTCTTCCATGGTCAAGAAAAAAAATATATATATCCAGGCACATCACCTCAAGATAGCACCAGGGATGAGCTTCAAATGAAATCTGAATGAGTTTAATTTGGATTTCATACTGCTAATTAGTGCAGCTGATGAGGCGGGTGAGGGGGTAAAATACCTGGCCTCCGTCCTCTTTAAATCTTCCCACGTCGCGTCTGACGCCACTTTAACGTGACTACCTCACTTCCTCCTTCCAGGTTAAAGGAGGAAGCGTAGTAGTCACATGACGCGGCTTGGAACGCAGCGTAAGATGCGTCTTAGGAAGAATTAAAGAAGACGGCTGCAGTGTAAGTTTAACCCCCCTCACACGCCCCGTAAACTGCACTAATTAGGAGGATGAAATATGAATGAAACTCATTCAGATTTCATTCGAAGCTGATCCCTGGTTAGGACATTTAAATAAGTTATTAAGGAAAAGGGATGTGCTAAAGGGGGTGTGGCCAGAAAAATAGCAAAAAACAATTAACCCTTTGCACACTCACATGCAAATTTTCAAACAAATGCAGTCATTTAAATCAATCATCCAGGCACCACGGCTATCCCTACAGCTAAGTTAAAATCAATGGTTTTAGTTACAAAAGAATGCATTCCCTTGCGTTGTCACCTACACTGCGCAGAACTATCCAGGAAAACGTAGGTGTCCTAAGTCTGGCCCTGTAACATGCATAGTGCAGACATGCAAACACTCACTGCATGAAACCTATCTAGGGATTAGGAGCACACATCCTGACGTCCTCTCCTGGGACAGATAGTGCATCATATCAATAGCACAAGGGACGCGGTTTTTTTGTGTGAAAAATGGGCGTGGCCATGACATTGGATGGAAAATTGGTGAAAAATGGCCATGACATTGTATGGGCGGAGCTAACGTAATGATGTTACAGCGAGGCATAAGAAAGCAGTGTTTCCTCCATGATGTGGTGAAACGAGGATTCGCATCACGGGTGTGCAGAAACTGTGTGATGCTATTAATTAGTATACCCGCCGTAACCCCAAAGCAGCAAATATAGCCAACTATGACCATTAAATAATAAATGCAGCAACAGTTACCCCAGACACCAGAAAGTAAACGCACTGTGGGCAACATTTCAGCAGAAAATCACGCAATGTGGGCAACATTTCAGCACAAAGTCATGCAGTGGGCAACATTTTAGTAGAAAATAAACACAGCGGGCCACATTTCACATAAAATTATCGCAGTAGGCCACATTTCACCAGAAAATAAACGCAATGAGTGCAGCTTTTCACCAGAAAATAAACGCAATGAGTGCAGCTTTTCACCAGAAAATTAGAGACAGCCACACCAGGGAGGACAGAAAGAGAGACAGCCACACCGGGGAGGGGGGGGGGGGCAGACAGAGAGACAGCCACACCAGGGGGGACATAGACAGAGAGACAGCCACACTAGGTTGGATAGAGGGAGACAGCCACATAAGGTTGGAGAGAGAGAGACAGCCACATAAGGTTGGAGAGAGAGAGACAGCCACATAAGGTTGGAGAGAGAGAGACAGCCACATAAGGGGGGAGAGAGAGACAGCCACATAAGGGGGGAGAGAGAGACAACCACATAAGGGGGGAGAGAGAGAGGCAGCCACATAAGGGGGGGAGAGAGAGAGGCAGCCACATAAGGGGGGGAGAGAGAGAGGCAGCCACATAAGGGGGGGGAGAGAGAGAGGCAGCCACATAAGGGGGGGAGAGAGAGAGGCAGCCACATAAGGGGGGAGAGAGAGAGGCAGCCACATAAGGGGGGAGAGAGAGAGGCAGCCACATAAGGGGGGAGAGAGAGAGAGGCAGCCACATAAGGGGGGAGAGAGAGAGACAGCCACATAAGGGGGGAGAGAGAGAGAGACAGCCACATAAGGGGGGAGAGAGAGACAGCCACATAAGGGGGGAGAGAGAGACAGCCACATAAGGGGGGGGGAGAGAGACAGCCACATAAGGGGGGGGAGAGAGAGAGAGACAGCCACATAAGGGGGGGGGGGAGAGAGAGAGACAGCCACATAAGGGGGGGAGAGACAGCCACACCAGGGGGGACATAGACAGCCACATAAGGGGGGAGAGAGAGAGACAGCCACACTAGGTTGGATAGAGGGAGACAGCCACATAAGGTTGGAGAGAGACAGCCACATAAGGGGGAAGAGACAGCCACATAAGGGGGGAGAGAGAGAGGCAGCCACATAGGGGGGAGAGAGAGAGGCAGCCACATAAGGGGGGAGAGAGAGAGGCAGCCACATAAGGGGGGAGAGAGAGAGAGACAGCCACATAAGGGGGGGAGAGAGACAGCCACATAAGGGGGGGGGGGAGAGAAAGCCACATAAGGGGGGAGAGAGAGACAGCCACACTAGGGGAGAGAGACAGCCACACCAGGGTGGACAAAGAGAGAGTCAACCACACCGGGGAAGGGGGGGGGGGGGGGACAGAAAGATAGCCACACCAGGGGGGACAGAGAGGGAGAGAGACACAGCCACACCAGGGGGGACAGAGACAGCCACAGGGGGGGGGGGGGGCTGGAGGGAGGACAGTCAGCCACACGGAGGGTAGAGAAATAGTAAGAGACAGCTTTTCACCAGTAAATTCACATAATAAGAGACAGCTTTTCACCAGTAAATGCACATAATAAGAGACAGCTTTTCACCGATAAATGCACATAATGACAAACAGCCAGTGTCCCCAGTATATGTAGCCAGGGGTATATGTCCCAGTATATGAAGGCAGAGGTATATGTCCCCAGTATATGTAATGTGCCCAGTATATGTAGTCAGGGGGTATATGTCCCCAGTATATGGACCCAGGGGTATATGTCCCAGTATATATAGGCACAGGTAAATGTCCCAGTATATGTAGGCAGAGGTATATGTCCCAGTATATGTAGGCAGAGGTATATGTCCCAGTATATGTAGGCAGAGGTATATGTCCCAGTATATGTAGGCAGAGGTATATGTCCCAGTATATGTAGGCAGAGGTATATGTCCCAGTATATGTAGGCAGAGGTATATGTCCCAGTATATGTAGGCAGAGGTATATGTCCCAGTATATGTAGGCAGAGGAGTTAGTAGATAAAAAAAGTGTTCCTTGCGCTTTCAACTCCAGGAAGCCTTGACCAATCACATCCAATGAGTCTCTAGTCCACACCAGGCAAACACAGTTTATGCTGCTCCAAGTTAGGGAGTGTGCAAAAAGTATCTAAAAAAGAAGGAGCGCTCTAAGTGCGTTACCCAAGATGAGACTTTTATTGCGCTTAAAAGTGAATACTTACAGAAATAAAGATTAAAAACGCTTGTCAGCGGGTGGGCTACCCGCTACACCCCTCAGCGGCAAGGCTGCACGCGCTGTGGCCAGCAGCAGCGTGTCCGATGTACCAGGAAGCTCGTCTTGCGAGGCGGTGGGCGGGGCCTAGAATCGTGGTGCGTGTGACGTCATGACGCGTTTCGGCGCTCTGCGCCTTCATCAGATGACGTCACGCGTATCGGGAGGCGGATTTATATCCGCATAGATGCCGTAGTTATGGCAACAAGTGAGGAAAATTAAAACGAACTTTATTGTTCATGAACATTATGCGCAAGCTAGTCAGCTTGCTGTATCGTTCGGGGATACGCTGCTAAGAAATAAAGCTGGCTCACAGCGCGTACCCCTGGAGTGCTTTATAAATTTTACAGTAATGCAGTTAAGACAATATTATAAATTAAACAAATGTGTGGCAACCTGTTAAAAATAATGAATTTAAAAAGCATGATATAGATATATAAAACCTATTATAGACAGAAAACACCTAATATAATTTAGTTATTGCAGGAATTATTTTCTCTGAACCCAAGGCTTGCCAAATATACAGATAAGACATTAAAATTGAAATGAAAATCAAGATAAAAAGTTATAAAAACCTATTTAACAGCCCTACTATTTTTGTACGGGTCTGATGTATTCATAACATTGGTTCTGAGATATACAGCTGACGGAATATTTTGATAATGGAATTGACATATCATAATGGAATACCAATAATTGGATAGGCTTGGATAGGCGGGGAGGGTGGGGGGGGGGGGGGGAGGGGAAAAAATGGAAGGAAAGGGGTTCAGGGAGGGGGAGGGGGGGGGGGGGAAACAAGGGTCGTGTGGCCCACAATAACAATCGCACAGTGAATACTAAATGATTATTTATATGTAGTATAAAACCCCCCACATGTAATCAGTTCTGCCATTGGGCTACATACAGACATAAAATCGCACTGTTCAACCATTGGGAGTTAAATAAACAGCTTTAACCAAAAATACATGGAATACTATGAGAAGTATAACCAATTCCTACTATGGACAATATCTATCTCATGGGTACTCACCACCCTCATCTAGTGTCAGAAACTGCTAGGAATTGTATTGGAAGCTGTGGAGAGAGATATAAAAGCAAAAAAGCTAGATCCATAAAAAATATTATAGCACCGAGTAATGTTAAGAAAACTCTTGAAGCACCTAAAACTATGTTTCCTGCTATCACAGGTAATTATAAATGTCATGTAAAAAGATGTGGTTGCTGCCCATTTATCAAACACAGAGCTAAAGAAACAGTAGATGGACGACAACAAAAGGTCACAATCAAACAATTTATTACATGCGGCAGTGACCATGTGATATACCTGTTGTCCTGTGATTGCCCAAAACATTATGTGGGACGCACCACGCGTCCACTCAGACAAAGATTTGGTGAACATAAGAGATATATACTAGACGGAGGTGAAAAACATAGTGTCCCACGCCATTTTAAAGAATGTCATTCCAGTAGTGTTGATTCCCTCTGCATTTTAGGCCTTGAAACGATTTCCAAGAGCCTCCATAGAGGCGAGAGATATAAGAGGCTCTGTGAGAGAGAGACGTACTGGATTTTTAAAATGAACTCTTTGAGCCCAAATGGCCTTAACGAAGGGTTAGAAATTTCCACTTATATGTAAGATGTATGCATACCTTTATTATCCATAGTTCCTTTAGCCCTAAAAATTTTTTTTTCTATAGTCTATGAATATTGCATTCGTTAAACCGGTTGCTTTTATATCTCTCTCCACAGCTTCCAATACAATTCCTAGCAGTTTCTGACACTAGATGAGGGTGGTGAGTACCCATGAGATAGATATTGTCCATAGTAGGAATTGGTTATACTTCTCATAGTATTCCATGTATTTTTGGTTAAAGCTGTTTATTTAACTCCCAATGGTTGAACAGTGCGATTTTATGTCTGTATGTAGCCCAATGGCAGAACTGATTACATGTGGGGGGTTTTATACTACATATAAATAATCATTTAGTATTCACTGTGCGATTGTTATTGTGGGCCACACGACCCTTGTTTCCCCCCCCCCCCTCCCCCTCCCTGAACCCCTTTCCTTCCATTTTTTCCCCTCCCCCCCCCCCCCCACCCTCCCCGCCTATCCAAGCCTATCCAATTATTGGTATTCCATTATGATATGTCAATTCCATTATCAAAATATTCCGTCAGCTGTATATCTCAGAACCAATGTTATGAATACATCAGACCCGTACAAAAATAGTAGGGCTGTTAAATAGGTTTTTATAACTTTTTATCTTAATTTTCATTTCAATTTTAATGTCTTATCTGTATATTTGGCAAGCCTTGGGTTCAGAGAAAATAATTCCTGCAATAACTAAATTATATTAGGTGTTTTCTGTCTATAATAGGTTTTATATATCTATATCATGTCCTGTCCTGTCCTGTCCTGTCCTGTCCTGTCCTGTCCTGTCCTGTCCTGTCCTGTCCTGTCCTGTCCTGTCCTGTCCTGTCCTGTCCTGTCCATTTTACACATTTACATATACACAGTAGTGTGCTAAAGTTTAAAGGCAGGTGTAAAAAAAAAAAATTGCTGACAAAATAATTTTTTATAAAAATTTAAGTAGCATTTATTTTTCATCATTTGATATAATGCAGTGAACAAACAGACAAGAAATCAACAATATTTGGGGTGACCGCCCTTCACCTTCAAAACAACATCAATTATTTTAGGTACATTTGCAGTTTTTGAAGGAACTCACCTGGTAGGTTGTTCCAATCATCAATGGAGAATTAACTTCAGATCTTCTGTAGATGTGACGTTGTAGGCTTCCTCACAACCTTCTGTCTCCATGTAATCCCAGACACACTCCATGTGGAGATCAGGTCTCTGTGGGGCCAAACCATCACTTCCAAAGACTTATTTATGCTAAACATGGTTCCTAATCACTTTGGCTGTATTTGTGGGGTTATTTTCCTGCTACAGAATGTGGGGCCAGTCGTACGCCTCTCTAATGAATAAGTGTATCATCCAAGAAAAAGCACCCTCTTAAGAAAATAAAGCTGATTATATACTCAAAAGAGTCGACTCAAATACGTGTTCTAATGAAATAATTGTAAACTTCTTTATTTAAATCACAAACTCACATACAAATAAAATCATAAAAATCCCCCATATCTCTCACAATATGTGGATCACCAGTCATAGATAATTGATAAGGGTATATAAACAATCTCAGTTCCACTTAATCAGGCAAAGAACATCTCATACTTGTGTGTGTACTGCAGAAAAACTGCTGTGAGTGTTCAATATCTGATTATATCGCAAAAAGGTGATACATAAATATATACAAACAATTTGAGGTAGATAAATCTTGCAAAAAACAACAAAACACAAAGCAAATCAATATTGTGACTGGGCTGCAGCCCACACCCAGAAAAACCGGGATATGCGCCGCAATCCACAGTCAACCAGCAGTGCAGTTAATAGAATATATAGGTAAAGTGCATATTATGCGAGAGCCCATATAGGACTCCCGCTCTGTGTAAAAAAAGTGCTTGTTCTATAAATAGAAAGTTAATTGCCTGAAAACAATGCTTACTTCTAAAGGTGGATAGACCTGGTGTGGAAGACCGAGCAGGAGTCCTGTATGGGCTCTCGCATAATATGCACTTTACCTAAAGCTCCACCACCCCTCCTTTTCAAGTGCAGGACATGTGCAAGTGAAGACGCGTGTTTGTTTCCTTCCCTAGGGGGGATGGGGGGAGTGTGTGTGTGAGAGTGTGTGTGAGAGTGTGAGTGAGTGAGAGTATACAGTGTCTGCATGCATGTATTTATGTACTGTGTGTGTACTCTGTGTGTATGTACAGTGTGTGTATATGTGTACTGTGTGTGTACTCTGTGTGTATGTACAGTGTGTGTATATGTGTACTGTGTGTGTGTACTCTGTGTGTATGTACAGTGTCTGCATGCATGTATGTATGTACAGTGTGTATACATGTACTGTGTGTGTGCGTGTGCATGTGCACGTATACATGTATACATGTGTACGTGTGTACGTGTGTGTACACGTACGTGTGTGTACACGTACGTGTGTGTACGTACGTGTGTGTACGTGTGTGTGTGTATATGTGTGTATGTGTGTATGTGTGTGTACGTGTACAGTGTCTGTATGTACAGTATGTGTACTGTGTGTATTGTGTGTACAGTGTCTGTATGTACATTATGTGTACTGTGTGTATGTAGTGTGTGTAGAGTGTGTGCTTGCGTGTATGTAGTGTGTGTACAGTGTGTGCTTGTGTGTATGTACAGTGTGTGTGTGCGCATGTATAGTGTATGTACAGTGTCTGCATGTATGTATAAACAGTGTGTGTATGTATGAACAGTGTGTGTATGTATGAACAGTGTGTGTATGTATGAACAGTGTGTGTATGTATGAACAGTGTGTGTATGTATGAACAGTGTGTGTATGTATGAACAGTGTGTGTATGTATGAACAGTGTGTGTATGTATGAACAGTGTGTGTATGTATGAACAGTGTGTGTATGTATGAACAGTGTGTGTATGTATGAACAGTGTGTGTATGTATGAACAGTGTGTGTATGTATGAACAGTGTGTGCTTGCGTGTATGTAGTGTGTGTGTACAGTGTGTGCTTGTGTGTATGTATAGTGTATGTACAGTGTCTGCATGCATGCATGCATGCATGTACAGTGTGTGTATATGTACTGTGTGTACAGTGTGTGCTTGTGTGTATGTACAGTGTCTGTGTGTATGTACAGTGTCTGCATGCATGTACAGTGTGTATGTGTACAGTGTGTGCGCTTGCGTGTATGTACAGTGTCTGCATGCATGTATGTACAGTGTGTGTATGTGAACTGTGTGTATGTAGTGTGTACATGTATAGTGTATGTAGTGTCTGCATGCATGTATGTACAGTGTGTGCTTGTGTGTATGTATAGTGTATGCACAGTGTCTGCATGCATGCATGTACAGTGTGTGTATGTGTACTGTGTGTATGTAGTGTGTACATGTATAGTGTATGTAGTGTCTGCATGCATGTATGTACAGTGAGTGTATGTGTACTGTGTGCATGTAGTGTGTGTAAAGTGTGTGCTTGTATGTATAGAGTATGTACAGTGTCTGCATGCATGTATGTACAGTGTGTGTATGTGTACTGTGTGTATGTAGTGTGTGCTTGTGTGTATGTACAGTGTCTGCATGCATATATGTACAGTGTGTATGTACAGTGTGTGCTTGTGTGTATGCATAGTGTATGTACAGTGTATGTAGTGTGTGTACTTGTGTGTATGTATAGTGTATGTACAGTGTCTGTATGTATGTATGTACAGTATGTGTACTGTGTGTATGTAGTGTGTGTACAGTGTGTGCTTGCGTGTATGTACAGTGTGTGCATGCATGTATGTACAGTGTGTGTATGTGTACTGTGTATATGTAGTGTGTGCTTGTGTGTATGTACAGTGTCTGCATGCATGTGTGTATTTAGTGTGTATGTAGTGTGTGTACTTGTGTGTATGTATAGTGTGTGTACAGTGTCTGCATGTATGAATGTACAGTATGTGTACTGTGTGTATGTACAGTGTCTGCATGCATGTGTGTATTTAGTGTGTGTACTTGTGTGTATGTAGTGTGTGTGTACAGTGTGTGCTTGTGTGTATGTATAGTGTATGTACAGTGTCTGCATGCATGCATGCATGTACAGTGTGTGTATATGTACTGTGTGTACAGTGTGTGCTTGTGTGTATGTACAGTGTCTGTGTGTATGTACAGTGTCTGCATGCATGTACAGTGTGTATGTGTACAGTGTGTGCGCTTGCGTGTATGTACAGTGTCTGCATGCATGTATGTACAGTGTGTGTATGTGAACTGTGTGTATGTAGTGTGTACATGTAGTGTATGTAGTGTCTGCATGCATGTATGTACAGTGAGTGTATGTACAGTGTGTGCTTGTGTGTATGTATAGTGTATGCACAGTGTCTGCATGCATGCATGCACAGTGTGTGTACATGTATAGTGTATGTAGTGTCTGCATGCATGTATGTATGTACAGTGAGTGTATGTGTACTGTGTGCATGTAGTGTGTGCATGTAGTGTGTGTAAAGTGTGTGCTTGTATGTATAGAGTATGTACAGTGTCTGCATGCATGTATGTACAGTGTGTGTATGTGTACTGTGTGTATGTAGTGTGTGCTTGTGTGTATGTACAGTGTCTGCATGCATATATGTACAGTGTGTATGTACAGTGTATGTAGTGTGTGTATGTATAGTGTATGTACAGTGTCTGTATGTATGTATGTACAGTATGTGTACTGTGTGTATGTAGTGTGTACAGTGTGTGCTTGCGTGTATGTACAGTGTGTGCATGCATGTATGTATGTACAGTGTGTGTATGTGTACTGTGTATATGTAGTGTGTGCTTGTGTGTATGTACAGTGTCTGCATGCATGTGTGTATTTAGTGTGTATGTAGTGTGTGTACTTGTGTGTATGTATAGTGTGTGTACAGTGTCTGCATGTATGAATGTACAGTATGTGTACTGTGTGTATGTAGTGTGTACAGTGTGTGCGCATGTGTTTATGTACAGTGTGTGTATGTGTACTGTGTGTATGTAGTGTGTGTGTGTGCTTGTGTGTATGTATAGTGTATGTACAGTGTCTGCATGCATGTATGTACAGTGTGTGTATGTAGTGTGTGTGCTTGTGTGTATGTATAATGTATGTACAGTGTCTGCATGCATGTATGTATGTATGTAAGTATGTATGTACAGTGTATGTATGTATGTACAGTGTGTGTATGTGTACCGTGTGTATGTAGTGTGTGCTTGTATGTATAGTGTATGTACAGTGTCTGCATGCATGTACAGTGTCTGCATGCATGCATGTATGTACTGTCTGTATGTAGTGTGTGCTTGTGTGTATGTATAGTGTGTGTACAGTGTCTGCATGCATGTATGTATGTACAGTGTGTGTATGTGTACTGTGTATATGTAGTGTGTGCTTGTATGTATAGTGTATGTACAGTGTCTGCATGCATGCATGCATGCAAGCATGTACAGTGTCTGCATGCATGCATGTATGTACTGTCTGTATGTAGTGTGTGCTTGTGTGTATGTATAGTGTGTGTACAGTGTCTGCATGCATGTATGTATGTACAGTGTGTGTATGTGTACCGTGTGTATGTAGTGTGTGCTTGTATGTATAGTGTATGTACAGTGTCTGCATGCATGCATGCACAGTGTCTGCATGCATGCATGTATGTACTGTCTGTATGTAGTGTGTGCTTGTGTGTATGTATAGTGTGTGTACAGTGTCTGCATGCATGTATGTATGTACAGTGTGTGTATGTGTACTGTGTATATGTAGTGTGTGCTTGTATGTATAGTGTATGTACAGTGTCTGCATGCATGCATGCATGCATGCATGCATGTACAGTGTCTGCATGCATGCATGTATGTACTGTCTGTATGTAGTGTGTGCTTGTGTGTATGTATAGTGTGTGTACAGTGTCTGCATGCATGTATGTATGTACAGTGTGTGTATGTGTACCGTGTGTATGTAGTGTGTGCTTGTATGTATAGTGTATGTACAGTGTCTGCATGCATGTACAGTGTCTGCATGCATGCATGTATGTACTGTCTGTATGTAGTGTGTGCTTGTGTGTATGTATAGTGTGTGTACAGTGTCTGCATGCATGTATGTATGTACAGTGTGTGTATGTGTACTGTGTATATGTAGTGTGTGCGCTTGTGTATGTATAGTGTATGTACAGTGTCTGCATGCATGTACAGTGTGTGTATGTACAGTGTGCGTGTGCGTGCATATGTATAGTGTATATACAGTGTCTGCATGCATGTATGTTACATAGTTGCATAGTTATTTTGGTTGAAAAAAAAGACATACGTCCATCGAGTTCAACCAGTACAAAGTACAACTCCAGCCCGTCCCCCACATACCCCTGTTGATCCAGAGGAAGGCGAAAAAACCCCCACAAGGCATGGTCCAATTAGCCACAAAAGGGAAAAATTCCTTCCTGACTCCAGATGGCAATCAGATAAAATCCCTGGATTAACATCATTAGGCATAACCTAGTAATTGTAGCCATGGATGTCTTTCAACGCAAGAAAAGCATCTAAGCCCCCTTTTAAATGCAGGTATAGAGTTTGCCATAATGACTTCCTGTGGCAATGCATTCCACATCTTAATCACTCTTACTGTAAAGAACCCTTTCCTAAATAAATGGCTAAAACGTTTTTCCTCCATGCGCAGATCATGTCCTCTAGTCCTTTGAGAAGGCCTAGGGAAAAAAAAGCTAGAGATGAGCGTAATGACGTAATTACGATTTCACGAAATTTCGCGTAGTTAGTGTAATTACGATTATGGCCGTAAGTACATAATCGTAATGAAGAAGGATTTAGCCAAATTTCGCGTAAGCGTAATTTTCGTGTAATTTTCGCATTACAGTGGGTATTACGAAATTAATGCGTATGGCCATGCTCCCAAGCGGAAAAGTTGACGCATGGATCATTGTTAGGTAGCCGCCGACTTTAAGGGTTAATAGCAAAGCCCCCTTAAATGCTAAGAGCCTCAAATTTGGAGCATATATTAAGGAGATCAGAAGGAATAAGAGGAAAATTTTTTTTTCAAAAAGACCTTATAGTTTTTCAGAAAATCGATGTTAAAGTTTCAAAGGAAAAATGTATAAATTTAAAAACCCGCCGACTTTAACGGTTAATAGCAAAGCCTGCTAAAAATTTAGGAACACCAAATTCCCAGGGTATATTAAGGGGATCAGTGGGAATAAGAGGAAAAATTTTTTTTTTCCAAAAAGACCTTATAGTTTTTGAGAAAATCGATTTTTAAGTTTCAAGGGGAAAAATGTCTTTCAAATGCGGAAAATGTCCGTTTTTTTTTGCACAGGTAACAATAGTGTATTATTTTCATAGATTCCCCCAAGTGGGAAGAGTTTTACTTACTTCGTTCTGAGTGTGGGAAATATTAAAAAAACCGACGTGGGGTCCCCCTTCCCAGACCTCTTTAACCCCTTGTCCCCCATGCAGGCTGGGATAGCCAGAATGCGGAGCACCGGCCGCGTGGGGCTCCGCACCCTGACTATACCAGCCCGCATGGTCCATGGATTGGGGGGTCTTGGAAGGGGAGGGGCAGCCAAGCTTTCCCCTCCCCCTCCGAGCCCTTGTCCAATCCAAGGACAAGGGGCTCTTCTCCACCTCCGATGGGCGGTGGAGGTGGAGGCTGCGATTTCCTGGGGGGGGGGGGGGGGGGTTCATGGTGGCATCTGGGAGTCCCCTTTAAAAAGGGGTCCCCTAGATGCCCCCCCCTCCCAGGAGAAATGAGTATAGAGGTACTTGTACCCCTTACCCATTTCCTTTAAGAGTTAAAAGTAATTAAACACACAAACACTTAGAAAAAGTATTTTAATTGAACAAAAAACATAACTATGAAAAAAGTCCTTTAATATTCTTAATTAACCATTAATACTTACCTGTCCCTTTAAATAAATGATCCCTCGCAATAGCCTCGGAAATGTTCTATCAGTTACAATGTAACAAAGTTATTACACTGTAACAACTTTGTTACATTGTAACTACGCCGCACCTGACGTCACTCGCCGCTCAGCCGCCGCATACACTTACGCGTCCGTGCAGGACGCTAAGTTCCCGCCAGCTCCCGCTGTCCACCCCACCCACATCTGTCACCCACATGTGAGTGACATGTGGGTGACATGTGGGAGAGGCGGGGAGGGCAGCGGGAGCCGGCGGGGATTTAGCGTCCTGCACGGACCAGACTATACGGACTGCACGGACTGAGCTATATAGCTCAGAGCTCTCTAAGCATCTTCGAATTTGGGCTCCAAGGAGCCCCATTGGTCCTTAGCAGACCAATGGGGTTCCTTCTGATTTGAAGGAAACTGGGCATCTAAAGGGGACTCCCAGATGCCACCATGAAGCCCCCCCCCCAGGAAATCGCGGCCTCCACCGCCCATCGGAGGTGGAGAAGAGCCCCTTGTCCTTGGATTGGACAAGGGCTCGGTGGGGGAGGGGAAAGCTTGGCTGCCCCTCCCCTTCCGAGACCCCCCAATCCATGGACTATGCGGGCTGGTATAGTCAGGGTGCGGAGCCCCACGCGGCCGTTTTTTTTTTATATTTCCCACACTCAGAACAAAGTAAGTAAAACTCTTCCCACTTGGGGGAATCTATGAAAATACACTATTGTTACCTGTGCAAAAAAAAAAAAACTGACATTCTCCGCATTTGAAAGGAATTTTTCCCCTTGAAACTTAAAAATCGATTTTCTCAAAAACTATAAGGTCTTTTTGAAAAAAATTTTTTTCCTCTTATTCCCACTGATCCCCTTAATATACCCTGGGAATTTGGTGTTCCTAAACTTTAAGCAGGCTTTGCCATTAACCGTTAAAGTCGGCGGGTTTTTAAATGTATATATTTTTCCTTTGAAACTTTAACATCGATTTTCTGAAAAACTATAAGGTCTTTTTGGAAAAAAAAAAAAAAAAATTCCTCTTATTCCTTCTGATCTCCTTAATATATGCTCCAAATTTGAGGCTCTTAGCATTTAAGGGGGCTTTGCTATTAACCCTTAAAGTCGGCAGCTTTTTTATATTATGCGGGAGCATTATGGCTTAACGCGAAATTACGGTATGGTTTAATGCGAAATTACGGTAAGAACGAAACGCGAAATTACGCGTTGAAAATTACGCTTACGGTATTTTCAATTATGATTTTAATGGCAATTACGCATCGTAATCGCAAATTTCGCATGCGTAATTATAGTAACGCGAAATTACGAAAATTTCGGCTCAACTCTACAAAAAGCTCATCCGCCACGCTATTATATTGCCCTCTGATGTATTTATACATGTTAATTAGATCTCCTCTAAGGCGTCTTTTCTCTAGACTAAATAAACCCAGTTTATCTAACCTTTCTCGATAAGTGAGACCTTCCATCCCACGTATCAATTTTGTAGCTCGTCTCTGCACCTGCTCTAAAACTGCAATATCTTTTTTGTAATGTGGTGCCCAGAACTGAATTCCATATTCCAGATGTGGCCTTACTGGAGAGTTAAACAGGGGCAATATTATGCTAGCATCTCGAGTTTTTATTTCCCTTTTAATGCATCCCAAAATTTTGTTCGCTTTAGCTGCAGCGGCTTGGCATTGAGTACGATTATTTAACTTGTTGTCGATGAGTACTCCTAAGTCCTTCTCCAAGTTTGATGTCCCCAACTGTATCCCATTTATTTTGTATGGTGCTAGACCATTGCTACGACCAAAATGCATGACTTTACATTTGTCAACATTGAACTTCATCTGCCATGTATGTGCCCATATAGCCATCCTGTCCAGATCCTGTTGCAATATGACACTATCTTCCTGAGAGTTTATGATTCTGCACAATTTTGTATCATCTGCAAAAATAGCAACATTGCTCACTACTGCATCTACTAGGTCATTAATAAATAAATTGAAGAGCACTGTATGTGTATGTAGTGTGTATGTAGTGTGTGTGCTTGTGTGTATGTATAGTGTATGTACAGTGTCTGCATGCATGCATGTATGTATGTAGTCAAATATCAGGCACTTACATACCTGATATTTGACTCTTTTAGGCAGAAAAAAAAAAAAAGCACAGCATAATTATTTGTGTGCAAGGCAGTGTGCATACCCTTTTCTATCTCATCATCTCGCATGTCACTTCAGGTATCCTTTAATGGGCAACTGAAGTATGAAGGATATGGGGGCTGCCATATGCATTTCCTATACAATTCCAGTTGCCTGGCTGTCCTGCTGACCCTCTGCCTCTAATACTTTTAGCCATAGACTCTGAACAAGCATGCAGCAGATTAGATGTTTCTGACGTTGTCAGATCTGACCAGATTAACTGCATGCTTGTTCCTAGTGTTATTCAGACACCACTGCAGCCATATAGATCAGCAAGGTTACCAAGCAACTGGTATTGGCCTCTATACCCTTCTTACTTCAGTTGCCTTTTAAGACTCGCATTGTGTATCCGGTTAGAACCAGGGCTGTGGAGTTGGTATATTTTTGGTTGTCTGAAGGCGGAGTCAGGAAGATGCCCCGACTCCTAATGAATTTAAATTGTAATTAAAATAGAAAATATGATAAAAATGTTCTATCAGATAATAGTCCTCTTAAATAATTTATACATACAGTAATAGCTGTGCTTAGTCCACAAAAATGAAATAAACCAATCAAACATAGTTACTTGTGCTGCTTCAATAAAGCTGATTTTGAGAGATAGAGATATATAACACAGGAATCTCACATATACTAAACAACATCTATGCTGTAAGAATAAAGCCTGATGTGTAGCTGTGTCACTAATAGAGATGGTCAATGAGATGGAAATAATTCTGCATGGATGCTGATTTATGGAAATGTATGCACTCTCTTTGCTCATGAAATCAAATAGTTTGATATGTTGGTAAAATTTGGTTTGGTAACTACGCATTAAATGGTACCTGAGACGGATGAAAAGAAAAGTTTTATACATTCCTGGGGCTTCTTCCAGCCCCTTCAGGCCAATCAGTCCCTCGCTGTCCTCCACCACCCGGATCTTCTGCTATGAGTCCTGGTAATTCAGCCAGTCAGCGCAGTCCGGCCGCCTGCCGCTCCTACAGCCAGGAACATTCTGCATCTGTGCAATAGTGCTGCGCAGGGGTAGTACGCTCCTGGCGGCGGAGTGTGTGCATGGGCACTACGCCAGACTGGCTCAAGTACTTGGACTCATAGCAGAAGATCCAGGTGGCGGAGGAGGACAGCGAGGGACTGATCAGCCTGAAGGGGGCTGGAGGAAGCCCCAAGTATGTAAAAAACTTTATTTTCATCTGTCTCAGGTTTCCTTTGTTACACAGTAGTACTATACTCTACATATGCTCTCCCCACAGAGCTGCAGGGAATCCACTGAGAATGTTGTTCACATAGACAACACCTCTGTGTTCAATCACCCATAAACCTTGTTCAGATTGTACATGAAGAATGTGTGATGGAGGAAGAATCTCCTCATTCCCCTGCAGAGTACCTGCACATCATTCTTACATTGCCTAGGGCCTGATGTTCTTTGTTCCGGTCTGTACCTTTTACAAGTTCTAGTTTTAGTCTATGACTAAAGGGAATACATATAGCAGTCTACATATCCTTCTCACTTCAGTTGTCTTTTAAAATTCCCAAGTGTTGGTAGTTAATGGACTAATTTCATTTTACATACTTTCAATCAACAAGATTGTAACATGCAAATTAGAGGAGTCAGAGTCAGTGGAATCCTAAACTGAGGAGTTGGAGTCGGTGGATTTTGTACAGACTCCACAGCCCTGGTTAAAACATACCACCAATTGATGGAAAGCTCCATTGCACATTACATGCGGTGTGACATTCAATTTGATGCAGTTAAAAGTATGCTTCAGTGCAACTGTAAGGGCAGGTTCACATTGGAGCGCATTCGCTCTGGCGCTGCCGTTCCGTTAGCGGAGCGAGAACGCAAGGTCCCGACAGGTCGGGAACGTCCGCTCCGATGAGTGGAACGCAGGGAATGGACTGGAGCAATGTGAACTTTCCCATTGGGAAAGCATTGCTGCCGCTCATCGGAGCAGAGTGCAACTCAATGTGAACCGAGCCTAAATGTATGTCACAAAGCCTTAGTGTGAGTAGCCTTGAGGCAGAGGACACAACTATTTTCATGCATGTTTTCTGAATGAGTTCTGAGGAACTTGTTAATCAATGGCTAGTACACAATGCGCTTTTCGCGTGCAAAAAAAAAAAAACAAAACAAAAAAAACCCCACCTTTTTTCCTGCATACAAACACACATGGCATGCAGAAAAACATGCTCAGAAAACTGAAAGACAAGTGTGTCCCTCTCCTTAAAGTGTACCAGAGACTAACAAATAGAACAAATCTATACTTACCCTGGGCTTCCCCCAATCCCATAAAACTCATCTGAGTCTCTCGCCGTCCTCCCGCAGTCTGCCATTTAGCCCCGGTAACTGGCTCAGTCAGGTCCAGTCTGGGTCTTCCACACATGTGCAATAGATCCGGACTGACACGACTGAGCCTCTTACCGGGGCGGATTGCGGCTAAACAGCAGACTGCAGGGAGGACGGCAAGGGACTCATGTGCTTATAGGGCTGGAGGAAGTCCTGGGCAAGTATCAATTCCCTCTATTTGTTAAGGTCCGTACACACGCCGGGCGGATCGCTCAGAAACAGCTGTATCAGTCTGCAGACAGACTGTACACACGCCGGAGTGTCGCTGGAACGCCCACCCAGCGGGAGGTGACGACGGACCCGTCGTTGCCTCCAGTCCGGCGTGTGTACGGACCTTAAGTCTTTGGTTTACTTTAAGGACCAATGTCAATAACAAATGTGTGCCAAGTAGTGATGTTTACTGCTGATGAATGTTCAGTGCAAGTCACCAGGATTTTTTTTTTATTTATTTTTTTAACTTGTGGTGCGGAAAATAACCTTCATGAAATCAATCCTGTGCCTGTTCTGGCGTTGGGACACTCCTACTGTGTAGGCGGAGCATAGCCAGCCTCTCACCCAGCTGAGTCACTTAGGAGTCTCCAAGTGCAGCGCTGGTTAAGAACAGTCTATGTAGGCTGGGGGAGCATACATGAATCAGCTGGGTGATTATGCTCCCCCTACACAGCAGTAGTGCATCCCAACACCAGTACAGGCACAGGATTGATTCAGGAAGTTTATACATTTTCTGTCCACAAATGAAGAAATCCTGGTGAATTGCACTCTTGTACACTTCAGTGTTTGTGACACTGGGCCTTTAAAGTTACATTGAATGTACACATTCACTACTACATAGAATCAGATTAAGATGTACCACCTTGCCTAGGGCCCCATTACATTTAGCACCCCCTTGTGGCGTTTATGATAAGCTGTAGTGGAGAGAGGGGGGAGTGAGGTGGTGGCAGGTGGACCCCTTAACCTTTTGCCGACCTATTGCCGCTCGGGAGACGGTTAGATGGCGTGATCGCCGTCTATTTACATGGTGCAGCGCTGCGATCAGCAGCAGCGCTGCACTGGGGACAGCCGTGTGACATGGCTGTCCCCCTGGGGGACAAGAGAGCGATCGGCTCTCATAGGCAGAAGCCTATGACAGCCGATCGCCATAATTGGCTGGCTGTGGGGAGGGAGAGAGGGAAGGGGTTTAACCTCCCTGGCGGTAAGCCCGAGCTGAGCTCGGGCTATGCCGCGCAGGAGGATTTCTCAGGGCCTGCTGGGGCGATTCGCCCCATTCAAAGTGCTGTGCGCGCAGCCAGCACTTTGCTAGCCGCGCGCACAGCTCGATCGCCGCCGCTCTGCGGCGATCGCCCGCACGCAGCGGCTGAAGAGGCCCCCCCCCCCCCGCCAGAGCCCTGCGCTGCCCGGATCAATGAGTTCCGGGCAGCGCTATGGGCTGGATCGAGTGCGCATGACGTCAGGACGTCGGCTGACGTCCATGACGTCATGCCGATCGTCGCCATGCCGACAGGAGAAGCCAAACAGGGGAACGCGTTATATACGCGTTCCCCTGTTTGCTATTGATGCCGGCGACGATCGCACTAGAGGGCCACATGCGCCCTCTAGTGGTGTTTCATGTAGCTACCACTCTGGTAGCTTTACATGAAACCAAAAAAAAACAAATTAAAAAAAAAGGATTTTTGCCCAATTTCAAAAATAAATTAACCGCCAGGGAGGTTAAGGGTTTTTTTTTTTTAAACACGAACAATAATATTTATTATGCAAAAAATAAACATGGAGGGGAGCGATCAGACCCCACCAACAGAGCTCTGTTGGTGGGGAGAAAAGGGGGGGGGGGGGAAATCACTTGTGTGCTGTGTTGTGCGCCCTGCAGTTTGGCCTTAAAGCTGCAGTGGCCAATTTTACTAAAAATGGCCTGGTCACTAAAGGGGTTTAGCACCGCAGTCCTCAAGAGGTTAACACACATATAAATTAAGCCAGCAGGTAATTTGGGCGCAGGGTAAAGAAACTGCTCACCCGCCTACTGCAAACATTCTGGCGGCATTATCACTCCCCCTCCAGTGGACAGTGGGGAAATACGCAACCTGGCTGCAAGCTACTGCTGACAGACAAATTTTATTACACTGTTATCAGTAATTTGGCCCGCGTCTTGACGGCACCCAAATTACTGTCCAAGTGCCGCTTTACCTGTAATTCCTGTTGCGGCCTATGGCAACGCCAAAACCTCAGGCGCCATTTGTACTTGCTTCAGCCCTTAAAGGAAAACCGAGATGACATGTCACATGATGAGATGGACATGGGTATGTACAGTGCCAAGCACACAAATAACTAGGCTGTGTTCCTTTTTTCCTCCTCTGCCTGAAAGAGTTAAACATCAGGTACGCAAGTGACACTTTCTGTCCGGGTCGGGACCGGGTCAGACTGGCTCAGACTATAGCATAACCCACGCTGATAGGAAAGTGTTTTATGACTGTAATTTCTTGTCAGTAAATGGCTTCCTGGAGCAGGAAAGAGATAAAAAAGGGTCAATAATTCATAGATTTGAGCTCTAGCATACTTCAATGAAGGTGCCATTGAGCAGAGACAATGAAACAGTAAAAACCTAAAAAATAGATTTAAAATATAAAATAAAAAAACTGTGGGAGAACTTAAAAAAAAAAAAAAAACACTTTTAGGAGAAGGAGGATAGATACAACTGTTTTTCTCATCCGTTTATTTTCACCTTGGATGTCCTTTAACTCCCTGGCATTCAATTTTCCCAGGATTTCTGTGTGAAAAGTGATAACATTTATTTGTAAAATGTTTCCTGTAACTTGGCAAAATGTGTGTCAAGCAAGGACCTAGTATACAGTGCAGGAGAGTATTGATGTGTATGCGTGCCAGTACTGCGAGGGTCTAGTATACAGTGCAGGAGAGTATTGATGTGTAGGTATGTCAGTACTGCGAGGGTCTAGTATACAGTGCAGGAGAGTATTGATGTGTATGTATGTCAGTACTGCGAGGGTCTAGTATACAGTGCAGGAGAGTATTGATGTGTATGTATGTCAGTACTGCGAGGGTCTAGTATACAGTGCAGGAGAGTATTGATGTGTATGCATGTCAGTACTGCGAGGGTCTAGTATACAGTGCAGGAGAGTATTGATGTGTATGCGTGTCAGTACTGCGAGGGTCTAGTATACAGTGCAGGAGAGTATTGATGTGTATGTATGTCAGTACTGCGAGGGTCTAGTATACAGTGCAGGAGAGTATTGATGTGTATGCATGTCAGTACTGCGAGGGTCTAGTATACAGTGCAGGAGAGTATTGATGTGTATGCGTGTCAGTACTGCGAGGGTCTAGTATACAGTGCAGGAGAGTATTAATGTGTATGCATGTCAGTACTGCGAGGATCTAGTACACAGTGCAGGAGAGTATTGATGTGTATGCGTGTCAGTACTGCGAGGGTCTAGTATACAGTGCAGGAGAGTATTGATGTGTATGCGTGCCAGTACTGCGAGGGTCTAGTATACAGTGCAGGAGAGTATTGATGTGTAGGTATGTCAGTACTGCGAGGGCCTAGTATACAGTGCAGGAGAGTATTGATGTGTATGCATGTCAGTACTGCGAGGGTCTAGTATACAGTGCAGGAGAGTATTAATGTGTATGCATGTCAGTACTGCGAGGGTCTAGTATACAGTGCAGGAGAGTATTGATGTGTATGCGTGTCAGTACTGCGAGGGTCTAGTATACAGTGCAGGAGAGTATTGATGTGTATGTATGTCAGTACTGCGAGGGTCTAGTATACAGTGCAGGAGAGTATTGCTGTGTATGTATGTCAGTACTGCGAGGGTCTAGTACACAGTGCAGGAGAGTAGTGATGTGTATGTATGTCAGTACTGCGAGGGTCTAGTATACAGTGCAGGAGAGTATTGATGTGTATGTATGTCAGTACTGCGAGGGTCTAGTATACAGTGCAGGAGAGTATTGATGTGTATGTATGTCAGTACTGCGAGGGTCTAGTACAGAGTGCAGGAGAGTATTGATATGTATGTCAGTACTGCGAGGGTCTAGTATACAGTGCAAGAGAGTATTGATGTGTATGTATGTCAGTACTGCGAGGGTCTAGTATACAGTGCAGGAGAGCATTGAGGTGTATGCATGTCAGTACTGCGAGGGTCTAGTATACAGTGCAGGAGAGTATTGATGTGTATGCGTGTCAGTACTGCGAGGGTCTAGTACAGAGTGCAGGAGAGTATTGATGTGATGTGTATGTCAGTACTGCGAGGGTCTAGTACAGAGTGCAGGAGAGTATTGATGTGTATGCGTGTCAGTACTGCGAGGGTCTAGTATACAGTACAGGAGAGTATTGATGTGTATGCGTGTCAGTACTGCGAGGGTCTAGTATACAGTGCAGGAGAGTATTGATGTGTATGTATGTCAGTACTGCGAGGGTCTAGTATACAGTGCAGGAGAGTATTGATGTGTATGCGTGTCAGTACTGCGAGGGTCTAGTATACAGTGCAGGAGAGTATTGCTGTGTATGCATGTCAGTACTGCGAGGGTCTAGTATACAGTGCAGGAGAGTATTGATGTGTATGCATGTCAGTACTGCGAGGGTCTAGTATACAGTGCAGGAGAGTATTGATGTGTATGCGTGTCAGTACTGCGAGGGTCTAGTATACAGTGCAGGAGAGTATTGATGTGTATGCGTGTCAGTACTGCGAGGGTCTAGTATACAGTGCAGGAGAGTATTGATATGTATGCATGTCAGTACTGCGAGGGTCTAGTATACAGTGCAGGAGAGTATTGATGTGTATGCATGTCAGTACTGCGAGGGTCTAGTACAGAGTGCAGGAGAGTATTGACGTGTATGCGTGCCAGTACTGCGAGGGTCTAGTATACAGTGCAGGAGAGTATTGATGTGTATGCGTGCCAGTACTGCGAGGGTCTAGTATACAGTGCAGGAGAGTATTGATGTGTATGCGTGTCAGTACTGCGAGGGTCTAGTATACAGTGCAGGAGAGTATTGATGTGTATGCACGTTTATACTGTTCACAGTATGTTTTTATGGACGGATATATCTGTAGGGAGGTTAAAGGGAATCTAAACTGAGAAGGATGTGGATTTTTCCTTTTAATATAATAATACCAGTTGCCTCACTCAAGCTGATCCTGTGTTTCTAATATTTTCAGCCACAGCCCCCCAACAAGCATACAGACCAGATGCTCTGACTGAAGTCATACTGGATTAGCTGCATGCTTGTTTCAGGTGTGTGATTCAGTCACTACTGCAGCCAAAGAGATCAGCATGACTGACAAGCAACTGGTATTGTTTAAAGAGACACTGAAGCAAACTAATTTTGCCCATTTTACCTTATAATTCGCTTCAGTGCTCTAATGCAAAGTAATCCGCCATGTCCCCGCCGCTAAACGAGCGCTGCAGAGCCCCCAAATCCCCCGGGGAGGGGGGGGGGGGGGCAATCTGTCTGGCATTTCCTGGACGTCAAGGTGATTGACGTCAGGAGGGGCATAGCTACAGCTGGAAGCTCCGCCCCTCAGCGCAGCAAAATCCACGACCAAGTTGGTCGTGGAAATTTGCGGAGGGATTTGAGGGCTCTGCAGCCCTCGTTTAGCGGCGGAGACACAGCGGATTACTTGGCATTAGAGCACTAAAGCAAATGAGTTTTGTAACAAAGAGCAGACAAATGGGCACTAGATGTTGGATTGGCAGGTCAGGAGCCTCAGGTGCAGCAGGCAGCTGTGCCTCCAGAAAGCAGAACCAATGTGAAAACAGAAGAGTAGAAACTCCGGGCACCAGTTGCTTTGCAAGTCACCTATTTATTTGCTCCCAACACCTTCAAAACATACAAGCAATAAATCCTGGCCAGGCCAGGAAGGTGTTGGGAGCAAATAAATAGGTGACTTGCAAAGCAACTGGTGCCCGGAGTTTCTATTCTTCTGTTTTCACTAAAGCAAATTATAAGGTAAAATAGGCAAAATTAGTTTACTTCAGTGTCTCTATAAAAAGGAAACATCCATATCCCTTCTCAGATAATGTTTCCTTTAACAACCTGCCTAGGTTGCCTAGTGGAAGACCCTGTTGTGTATAGAATACTGATATTTAATGGCCTATTACACTTCCCTTTTATAAAACATATGCATGCAAATCACACCAAAACATCACAAGCAAGTGCAAGGACTACCAGCGGCAGCATAAACATCACGTCATCAAAAAAAATGATGCTGAAAGTCTTGCATGCAAGTACATGCAAGGTATATACAGTAGCTTAAACATTTAGTTTATGGCAAGACACGACTGCAAACCAAAATACATGTCAAATTGCGCACGTGAAACATTTCTACCCCAATTGAATGGGGTGCAACTAGGAGACAAAATATAGCTCAAAATGGGAGCATTGGCACCCAAAGGAATTAAAAATTGTTTTAGACCCCTAAGGGCCCATTTCCACTATCGCGTATTCGCATGCGTTTTTCGCATGCAAATTTGCATAGCAATACAAGTGAATGGGACTGTTTCCACTTGTCAGGATTCCTTTGCATTTTTCTGTGCAGAAAAAATTAGCACGGCAGAGCCATCAGAATTCGCATGCCGCTATGCGAATCGCATACAATGTATTTAATGGGAAATTCGCATGCGGTTTGGGTATGCGAATTCGCATAGAAACAATGAAAAAAAATCACACCGCCACTGCCATGGTTAAATTCGCATACATCGTCATCCATGCGAATTCACATGAAAATTCGCATAGATCCGTATGCGAAATTCGCATCCGCATGCGAATTTTTACCGTGGCGATTCCCACCGCACAAGTGGAAATGCAGCCTTACTTAAGTGAGGATGAGCAAGTCTTTAAAAGGTGACCGATAATGGTACAATTTGCCAGACGATTGTTTACAAACAATTCTTCACATAAGCATTCAGGAATGCTGGTTTGGGACCACTAAGACAAAAATCTCCTAACCAATTCAATCAGATTGACCGAATGGATCCAAAAACCAGCTAGAGATTTAATTAACCTGATCAGATTGGTTAGGAGATTTTTGTCCATCAGTGGTCCCAAACAATCAATTTCCAGATAGAGATAATATATATTGGTCAACCTCCCTAGCGGTATTGACGGTTATACATGTCAATACAAAACATGCTGTGAACAGTATTGATGGGGGGGGGGGGGGGGGGGATGCAGAAAACCCTTTTTCAGTTTCCACATGACAAGTGCCACAGTTTGTCCCTTCCCGATTACAGCGATACCTTATTTCACTACTAGCTGGGCATGCAGCAGACCATTATCCCAAGCATACATGTCAGTAGTGATCGGATGTGATTGCTATGGCAACAGGTCAGGGGCCCCAGTGCTGTACAGATGCATCACTAGGTAATGGCAGAGCAATGCATCTGTAGAGCACTGGGTCCCAAAACTATTGCCTTAGCAATAACTACTGATCACTACAGGTGGCAGTCATTAAAAGTTTATTAACAGATATAGATATTACAGGGCTGTGTGAAGTTGTCCCCCCTACAATCAGCACAAATAAAAGTTCTACTATATTTGGTTAGTGCCCGTTTGTGCCACAAAAATAAACATTTGTGCTGCTTTTGTTTTAAAGATAATAGCAATTATTTTTTTCAAAACTATGACATCACCCAGCCCCCTACAACAGCGCACGGACACGAAAGTGGTGTCGTTGGTTAGTGCTGGGTTTGTGCTCATTTGTGCTGCAAAAATCACCGTTCTGATATAGTTTTTGAGATATTAAAGGTTTTTCATTAAGGTCAAAAGTTCATCTAGCTTCATTCACTTCACTATTGAGATGTTTCTGGTTTATTTAATGTACAGATAGTCCCTGGTTAACGAACAAGATAGGGACTGTAGGTTCATTCTTCTATGTCCCCACCTCTGTTTGTACCCCCTCTGTGTACCTCTGCTTGTAACCCCCCCCCCCCCGTGCTCTGTAACCCCTCTCTGTCTCTGTTAGTACCCCTGTGCCTCTGTACCTACTCTGTGCCTTTGGTTTTTACACCCAGTGCCTCTGCTTGTACCCCTCTGTGCCTCTATTTGTACCCCTGTGCTTCTGTTTGTACCCACTTGCCTCTTTTTGTACTACCTGTGCCTCTATTTGTACCCCCTGTACCTCAGTTTGTACCCCTTGTGCCTCTGTACCTCTGTGTGTACCCACTATGCCTCTTTTTGTACCCTGTGTCTCTGTTTGTACCTCCTGTGCCCCTCCCCCCGTGACTCTGTAACTTTGTTTGTACCCACTCTGCCTCTTTTTGTACTCCCTGTGTCTCTATTTGTACCCCCTGTGCCTCCATTTGTACACCCCTGTGCCTCTTTTTGTAACCCTCACCCAAGTTTGTACCTCCTGTACCTCAGTTTGTACCCCTTGTGCCTCTGTACCTCTGTGTGTACCTGCTATGCCTTTTTATACCCCCTGTGCCTTTTTTTGTACCTCCTGTGTCTCTGTACCCCCTCTGTGCCTCCGTTTGTACCCCCTGTGCCTCTGTTCCAGCTCTCTGCCTCTATTTGTACACCCCCCCCACCCTGTGGTGGACTCAGTTCAGAGGTGAGAAGTATTAGAGGCAGAGGATCAGCAGGACAGCCAGGCAACTGGTATTGCTTAAAATGAAGTAAATATGGCAGCCTCCACATACCTCTAGCTTTAGCTTCCATTTACGTTAGAATAATACTAGGGAGTGGATATCCACAACTAGAAGATACCATGTATCCACATTTATATCTTGTCCATACTTGCTATTCTTCATGCACTACATTGACCAGAAGTAGCTAATGTTTTACCTGTTCACAGTCAACAGTTGGCTTGTTTGTGCCTTAAATCTGGTTAAATGGAATTATTTTGTTACACTCTGTATAATTTAGCGAAATAAAATTTCCAACCTTTGCTGCAACTTGTCTCTTGGCAACTGTCGCTAGTCCGGCACGTGTCTCAGCTTGTGTATGCGGACTAGCGACAGGCAACACTGTGAAGTGAAGGGAGCATCCGGCCGGGGGATGCTCCCTTCGGCGATAGCTTCCGCCACGTCTCTGCCCTGTAGCAGAGACATGTAGATGGCTGTCGCTGCTGCGGAGCTGTCATCTAGCTGTCGTCAGCACGTCCCCTGTGCGCTGGCGACAGCTACAATTGTAGCCCATGTGTATGGGCCTTTAACTTTGCTGTGTCTCTGCATCTCACCTAAATGTTCCACACCACGCTCAATATATCAGAGACTTCTGGGTTCATAGCCAAAAGTGAGAACTATGGAGCACAGCATGGAACACAATTCTGAGATGGAGTGATAAAGAGAAGTTGACCCTCTGGGCCACAGCCCAAGCAGTCCTGATTTGAGATGAGTAATTATTGAGCAGTAGGGCTAATGTTGGTTTTCTGCCTATGGACTTGTGTTTGATTTTAAGCTTTATAGATTGTGGCCGGGGCATCCGTGCAACAAACTTTCATTGATCTGAAGCAAGGGGAACTTTAAAGTTATTGCAGCGCTCTATTTAATTTGAGGGCTATAAAAAATGGACAGATAGTCCACGACTTATGAATGAACCAATCCCATTGCGATGACATCATTTCTGCATGGAAGAAGTTTGAGTCCACTTGATGAACTAAGTCCACCACAGGGTGGGGGGGGGGGGTGTACAAATAGAGGCAGAGGGCAGGGACAGAGGCACCTGGAGGCACAGGGGGTACAAACGGAGGCACAGAGGGGGTACAGGGGGGGGGGGCACAGGAGGTACAAACAGAGCCACAGGGGGTACAAAAAGAGGCATAGCGGATACACACTAAGGTACAGAGGCACAAGGGGTACAAACTGAGGTACAGGGGGTACAAACTTGGGTGAGTGTTACAAAAAGAGGCACAGGGGTGTACAAACGGAGGCACAGGGGGTACAAAAAAAAGGCATAGGGAGGGTTACAAATAGAGGCACAGGGAGGGGTACAAACAGAAGCACAGGGGTACAAACTGAGGCACAGAGGGATACAAGCAGAGGCACTGGGGGTACAGACAGAGGCACAGGGTGTAAAACCAAAGGCACAAAGTAGGTACAGAAGTTTAAAGTAGCGGCTTAAAACTTCCACAGTGCCGGGGCATGTCCCCGCAGCAGTGTTGGACTCACCTCTGATCTGAGTCTTACCTCTGAACTGAGTCCACCACAGGGTGGGGGGGGGGGGTGTACAAATAGAGGCAGAGAGCTGGAACAGAGGCACAGGGGGTACAAACGGAGGCACAGAGGGGGTACAGAGACACAGGAGGTACAAAAAAAAGGCACAGGGGGTATAAAAAGGCATAGCAGGTACACACAGAGGTACAGATGCACAAGGGGTACAAACTGAGGTACAGGGGGTACAAACTTGGGTGAGGGTTACAAAAAGAGGCACAGGGGTGTACAAATGGAGGCACAGGGGGTACAAAAAGAGGCAGAGTGGGTACAAACAAAGGTACAGAGTCACGGGGGGGGAGGGGGGGGGCACAGGAGGTACAAACAGGTACAAACAGAGACACAGGGTACAAAAAGAGGCATAGCGGGTACACACTGAGGTACAGAGGCACAAGGGGTGGGGTACAAACTGAGGTACAAAAAGAGGCACAGGGGGTACAAATAGAGGCACAGGGAGTACAACAGGAGGCAAGTGGGTACAAACAGAAGCACAGGGGTACAAATAGAGGCACAGAGGGGTAAAAGCAGAGGCACAGGGTGTAAAACCAAAGGCACAGAGTAGGTACAGAGGCACAGGGGTACAAACAGAGACAGAGAGGGGTTACAGAGCACGGGGGGGGGGGGGGGGGGGGGGGTACAAGCAGAGGTACACAGAGGGGGTACAAACAGAGGTGGGGACATAGAAGAATGAACCTACAGTCCCTATCTGGTTAACCGGGCATTATCTGTACATTAAATAAACCAGAAACATCTCAATAGTGAAGTGAATGAAGCTAGATGAACTTTTGACCTTTATAAAAAAAACTTTAATATCTCAAAAACGATGACAGATAGAACGGTGATTTTTGCAGCACAAATGAGCACAAACCCAGCACTAACCAAGGACACCACTTTCGTGTCCGTGCGCTGTTGTAGGGGGGCTGGGTGATGTCATTGTTTCGAAAAAAATAATTGCTATTATCTTTAAAACAAAAGCAGCACAAATGTTTATTTTTGTGGCACAAACGTAGCACTAACCAAATATAGTAGAACTTTTATTTGTGCTGATTGTAGGGGGGCCAACTTCACACAGCCATATTACAGTGGTAAAACAAAAAACAAACACTGCACCAACTCAAACTGATTTGCATCTGATTGACCACCCCTAATTAGCAGCTCTGCCAAGCAACTGGTATTGGAGAAGGAAAAAAAAAAATTACAAAATCAAGTTGCAGAATTTTGCCTGCTCATCCCTACATACAAATATGCAAGCCAGGAATATCTAAAACCAATAGAGAGTGGATTATATATCTACTAGTAAAAAAGCCGCCCAAAAATGGGCGCTAAGCTACAGGCGCTCTCCCTCCCCAGCAACGCGAGCACAGACAGTTTCTGCCCGACCGTCCTCCACCGATGTCTGCAGTATATGCACACAGGGAGAAGTTGCATGCTTGGCAGTTGGAACTGGCTGTTATTTCCCACAATGCAATGAGGTTCTCCAACAGCAAACTGTCTGGTCTGGAAGCAGGGACACACACACACACACACACACACACACACACACACACACACACGATAACCAGAGGAACACCAAGAGCCCCAATAGTGTACTATGTATTGACAAATGGGATAATGACAAAGAGTAATAGTTGTTATACTCACAAACATGGGTCACCAATAGGCAACCACTGTATAGGCAGGTGGGGAGATTCTCCTGACCCCACTCAGGAATAAGAAGTCGCTCTCTGTAGATAGAAAAGGGTCGCAACCCTCCACCCAGGGTGGATACAATATTATATAAGAGAACAGAGGCACCAAAAGGATAAAAGGGGTTTTAAAGGAGCTTAAAAGCCAAAAATGTGGTAATTAGAGGAGGCAGTGGTGGACTTACCTCCTCCAAGCAGACACAACACGACTGTACATTCAGTCTGTTTATTAACGAACTCCAGATAAAACAAAGCAACGCACCTCACGGGTCAGCGCCCGCTTCCTCAGGCAATAGAAAAAGGAGTTACAGCTGCAAATGACAGAGATCAGAGGGTATATTGTTTCTGCTATAATACATCCTACATTTAAAGCTTCAATCAATGAGTGACAAACATGTGCAACATAATATGGTACATTGGCAGTAAAAGGTACAGTATTTTGTATTATAGAATTATTATGTTGGTGGGTTGTGTTGGAGGGGAGGGGGAGAGGCCAAGGGAAGGGGGTGTATCAGGAGGAGGGAGTGGGGGGGGAGGGGGAGAGGCCAAGGGAAGGGGGTGTATCAGGAGGAGGAAGTGGGGGGGGGGGAGGAAGGGGTTTATCAATTGTGGCCATGGGACGTGCAAGTTACAGAGCAAGTAGCAAAAGAAGTGACTGTAGATGAAAGGTAGTAAAAGAGTGTGAATGGCAGCGAAACAAACAAAACAGTGGCAGCAAAACATACCCCAGTGTGGTGTTAAAAAATACGGATGGCGGCAGTAAAGACAAGATGTAAGTGGGTGAACCCACCAGGACTTACCATCTAGCAAAACAAACAACACTCAGTGCCTCTGTAATGGCAGAGAGTGTCTGAGCATGCTAAGTAGTGTGCAGGATGTGACATCAACTGGGGAGAGGAAGTGCATCATCAGTGGGCGGAGCCTACAAGGACTTACCCTTTTAGAGAGGAGTCAGGCCGCCATCTTGGAAGAGGCATGCCTGGTCCTCAGTACTGATGGGCCGCCATGTTGGAGGTGGCCCAGATCACGGCAGTAACTTCAACGTTTGCCAAAAAGATATATACAAAAAGGGCATAATAAATAGCAGAGATTAACCAGGTCTTGCTAAAAAGCAAATACATGAATATACATACAACATATAGCTTATAATATTAGAAGTACAAAGTAAAAGGTCTATGTCACATTTGTATTAAAAGAAAAGTGGTCTGATATTGGTTGAAAAATTCACTATAAAACTTATGGTAGATCCATGGTATGCTTAAAACAAATTTTATGGGAACGTTGCCGGATCTGATTTGTATGGGGGGGGGAGGGGGAAAGGGGGTTGGGGGGGGGGGGAGTTTTTTCTGTTTTCAACAAAGGTTAACATAGTCTTAATTTAATAGGTACAACAGTCAAAGCAGCATATAGCCAACAATATTAAAAAGTGTGGAATAAAACGTTTATGAAAAGTAGGTCTGACGTTTGGTTAAAACAAAACACTATTGTACTTATGGTAGATCAACGGTACGCTGAAGTGTCGTTAAAGTTGCTAGATATGATTTTCGGGGGGGGGGGGGGAGGAAGGGGAGGGGTTCGGGGTTGGGGGGAGTTTTTCTTGTTTTCAACATAGATTAGCAGGTGTGGATTAAAACGTTTATTCAGATCTATTTTTCATAAACGTTTTAATCCACACCTGCTGATCTATGTTGAAAACAAGAAAAACTCCCCCCAACCCCAAACCCTCCCCCTTTCTTCCCCCCCCCCCCCTGAAAATCATATCTGGCAACTTTAACGACACTTCAGCATACCGTTGATCTACCATAAGTACAATAGTGTTTTGTTTTAAGCAAACGTCAGACCTTTTTTTCATAAACGTTTTATTCCACACTTTTTAATATTGTTGCCTATATGCTGCTTTGACTGTTGTACCTATTAAATTAAGACTATGCTAATCTTTGTTAAAAACAGAAAAAACTCCCCTCCCCCCCGCCCCCCCAGGCCCCCATACAAATCAGATCCGGCAGCGTTCCCATAAAATTTGTTTTAAGCATACCATGGATCTACCATAAGTTTAATAGTGAATTTTTCAACCAATATCAGACCACTTTTCTTTTAATACAAATGTGACATAGACCTTTTACTTTGTACTTCTAATATTATAAGCTATATGTTGTATGTATATTCATGTATTTGCTTTTTAGCAAGACCTGGTTAATCTCTGCTATTTATTATGCCCTTTTTGTATATATCTTTTTGGCAAATGTTGAAGTTACTGCCGTGATCTGGGCCACCTCCAACATGGCGGCCCATCAGTACTGAGGACCAGGCATGCCTCTTCCAAGATGGCGGCCTGACTCCTCTCTAAAAAGGTAAGTCCTTGTAGGCTCCGCCCACTGATGATGCACTTCCTCTCCCCAGTTGATGTCACATCCTGCACACTACTTAGCATGCTCAGACACTCTCTGCCATTACAGAGGCACCGAGTGTTGTTTGTTTGGCTAGATGGTAAGTCCTGGTGGGTTCAACCACTTACATCTTGTCTTTACTGCCGCCATCTGTGTTTTTTAACCCCACACTGGGGTATGTTTTGCTGCCACTGTTTCGTTTGTTTTGCTGCCATTCACACTCTTTTACTACCTTTCATCTACAGTCACTTCTTTTGCTACTTGCTCTGTAACTTGCACGTCCCATGGCCACAATTGATAAACCCCTTCCTCCCCCGGTTTTTTTTTCTTATCATGTAGCTTGCCTAGCGCTAGCTACATGATTCTCCCCTTCCTCCTCTCTCCCTCCCACCCTTCTGATCGCCGCTGGCGATAACACCCATAAGGAAAGCCCGTTCTGAACGAATGGAGTGAAGTCATCGACGTTGTGATGTCACTGGGACTCCTGATCCACCCCAAAGCGCAGCCTGGCGGCGATTGGCCAGGCTGCGCACGGGGTATGCGGGGGGGGGGGGGGGGGGGACGGCCCGGCCCGGCCCTTTTTTGCGTCGGGTAGCGGTGGATTGGCGGCTGCGATCAGGGCAAACACGCAGCTAGCAAAGTGCTAGCTGCGTGTTTGAAAAAAAAATATCAAAATCGGCCCAGCGGAGCCTGAGCGGTGCCCTCTAGCGTACGCACGCACACACACACTATTATATAGGGTATCTATCTGACCTGTGGTTATCAACCATGTATTCTTCTTGATAACCTACCCCTTCCAAAAAGAATCCCAAGAACTTACACACTGACAGACTGATGGTCTGTGGACAGAAAACAGCTTACAGGCTGAGCTAAGGAGCCCACCCACCAGTGTGCAGGGGGCAGGAACTCCCACAATGCAGTAGTAGGGAGGGGCAATGAGATGCAAATACTACCAAGTTAAAGCAGAATCATGCAATTTTATATGCAAATATATGCAGCTTGGAAATGGGACAAATGAATTCTGCAAAGGTCATGGTCCATTTTCAAGCTTCATACATTTGTATGTAAAACTTGCATAATCCTGCACCAGCTTGGAACGATTTGCATTATCATTGATGATCCCTAGTCAGCGGCTCTACAACATAAACTGGCTATATTTTATTGTTCCAATTCTAAGCAGCAAACATTGCATACAATTAGCATACAATTGACATCAGAGAATGGTTACCATTTCATTGACCAGGGGAGTTGTTAAGGTAGCCATACACTGGTCGATTTGCCATTAGATCGACCAGCTGACAGATCCCTATCTGATCGAATCTGATCAGAGAGGGATCGTATGGCTGCCTTTACTGCAAACAGATTGTGAATCGATTTCAGCCTGAAATCGATCATCGATCACAATCTGTTGAGCTACTCCTGCCGCTGCTCCCCCCGCCGCATACATTACCTGATGCTGGCTCCCGGGCATCTTCTCCGCGCTGCGCGGCTTTGTTCCGGCTCCATCCCGGCGCTTCCTGTGTCACTCCGTGACCAGGAAGTTCAAATAGAGCGCCCTCTATTTGAACTTCCTGGTCACTGCAGTGACACAGGAAGCGCCTGGATGGAGCCGGAACAGAGCCGTGCAGCGCGGAGAAGATGCCCGGGAGCCAGCATCAGGTAGTGTATACCTGATTGGATCGGCCGCCGCTAGCGACGCGCTCCCTACCAGCGGGCGATCGAGGGTAATTTCCCGCACAGCGCGATCGACGGACCGATCCGATTTCGGGAGGAAATTGGATCGGCGGGTGCGTCTACCGCGAACGATTGGCAGCAGATTCGATCCCAGGATCGAATCTGCTGTCGAAACGGCCGCGAATCGGGCCAGTGTATGGCCACCTCTAGAGTCCTGGAAGATCAGGAGCCCCTCTGCAGCGGTTTACCACTAAATAGCAGCGGTTGTGTTCCCCCACAGAAATACCATAAACGGACACTTTCAGACAGGCGTTTAAATCACTGCCTGTCAGCTGCTCTCCAGCACCAGCTGGGCACCTGTTAGCACCTCGGTATCAGCACTGGAGTCAGATATAAGCGTGGCCACAGCCATGCTCAGACTGGACATGTCATGGTGCTCTGCTGCTGCGTAACACCACTGCATGTTAGCGCCTCGGTATCAGCACTGGAGTCAGATATAAGCGTGGCCACAGCCATGCTCAGACTGGACATGTCACGGTGCTCTGCTGCTGCGTAACACCACTGCATGTTAGCGCCTCGGTATCAGCACTGGAGTCAGATGTAAGCATGGCCACAGCCATGCTCAGACTCGACATGTCACGGTGCTCTGCTGCTGCGTAACACCACTGCATGTTAGCGCCTCAGTATCAGCACTGGAGTCAGATATAAGCGTGGCCACAGCCATGCTCAGACTGGACATGTCACGGTGCTCTGCTGCCGCGTAACACCACTGCATGTTAGTGCCTCGGTATCAGCACTGGAGTCAGATATAAGCGTGGCCACAGCCATGCTCAGACTCCACATGTCACGGTGCTCTGCTGCTGGGTAACACCACTGCATGTTAGTGCCTCGGTATCAGCACTGGAGTCAGATATAAGCGTGGCCACAGCCATGCTCAGACTCCACATGTCACGGTGCTCTGCTGCTGGGTAACACCACTGCATGTTAGCGCCTCGGTATCAGCACTGGAGTCAGATATAAGCGTGGCCACAGCCATACTCAGACCCGACATGTCACGGTGCTCTGCTGCCGCGTAACACCACTGCATGTTAGCGCCTCGGTATCAGCACTGGAGTCAGATGTAAGCGTGGCCACAGCCATGCTCAGACCCGACATGTCACGGTGCTCTGCTGCTGCGTAACACCACTGCATGTTAGTGCCTCGGTATCAGCACTGGAGTCAGATATAAGCGTGGCCACAGCCATGCTCAGACTGGACATGTCACGGTGCTCTGCTGCTGGTAACACCACTGCATGTTAGCGCCTCGGTATCAGCACTGGAGTCAGATATAAGCATGGCCACAGCCATGCTCAGACTGGACATGTCACGGTGCTCTGCTGCTGGGTAACACCACTGCATGTTAGCGCCTCGGTATCAGCACTGGAGTCAGATATAAGCGTGGCCACAGCCATGCTCAGACTGGACATGTCACGGTGCTCTGCTGCCGCGTAACACCACTGCATGTTAGCGCCTCGGTATCAGCACTGGAGTCAGATATAAGCGTGGCCACAGCCATGCTCAGACTGGACATGTCACGGTGCTCTGCTGCTGCGTAACACCACTGCATGTTAGTGCCTCGGTATCAGCACTGGAGTCAGATATAAGCGTGGCCACAGCCATGCTCAGACTGGACATGTCACGGTGCTCTGCTGCTGCGTAACACCACTGCATGTTAGCGCCTCGGTATCAGCACTGGAGTCAGATATAAGCGTGGCCACAGCCATGCTCAGACTGGACATGTCACGGTGCTCTGCTGCTGGGTAACACCACTGCATGTTAGCGCCTCGGTATCAGCACTGGAGTCAGATATAAGCGTGGCCACATCCATGCTCAGACTCCACATGTCACGGTGCTCTGCTGCTGGGTAACACCACTGCATGTTAGCGCCTCGGTATCAGCACTGGAGTCAGATATAAGCGTGGCCACAGCCATGCTCAGACTGGACATGTCACGGTGCTCTGCTGTTGGGTAACACCACTGCATGTTAGCGCCTCGGTATCAGCACTGGAGTCAGATATAAGCATGGCCACAGCCATGCTCAGACTCCACATGTCACGGTGCTCTGCTGCTGCGTAACACCACTGCATGTTAGCGCCTCGGTATCAGCACTGGAGTCAGATCTAGGCGTGGCCACAGCCATGCTCAGACTGGACATGTCACGGTGCTCTGCTGCCGCGTAACACCACTGCATGTTAGCGCCTCGGTATCAGCACTGGAGTCAGATCTAAGCGTGGCCACAGCCATGCTCAGACTGGACATGTCACGGTGCTCTGCTGCTGCGTAACACCACTGCATGTTAGCGCCTCGGTATCAGCACTGGAGTCAGATATAAGCGTGGCCACAGCTATGCTCAGACTGGACATGTCACGGTGCTCTGCTGCTGGGTAACACCACTGCATGTTAGCGCCTCGGTATCAGCACTGGAGTCAGATATAAGCGTGGCCACAGCCATGCACAGACTGGACATGTCACGGTGCTCTGCTGCTGCGTAACACCACTGCATGTTAGTGCCTCGGTATCAGCACTGGAGTCAGATATAAGCGTGGCCACAGCCATGCTCAGACTGGACATGTCACGGTGCTCTGCTGCTGCGTAACACCACTGCATGTTAGCGCCTCGGTATCAGCACTGGAGTCAGATGTAAGCATGGCCACAGCCATGCTCAGACTCGACATGTCACGGTGCTCTGCTGCTGCGTAACACCACTGCATGTTAGCGCCTCGGTATCAGCACTGGAGTCAGATATAAGCGTGGCCACATCCATGCTCAGACTCCACATGTCACGGTGCTCTGCTGTTGGGTAACACCACTGCATGTTAGCGCCTCGGTATCAGCACTGGAGTCAGATATAAGCATGGCCACAGCCATGCTCAGACTCCACATGTCACGGTGCTCTGCTGCTGCGTAACACCACTGCATGTTAGCGCCTCGGTATCAGCACTGGAGTCAGATATAAGCGTGGCCACAGCCATGCTCAGACTGGACATGTCACGGTGCTCTGCTGCTGGGTAACACCACTGCATGTTAGCGCCTCGGTATCAGCACTGGAGTCAGATATAAGCATGGCCACAGCCATGCTCAGACTCCACATGTCACGGTGCTCTGCTGCTGCGTAACACCACTGCATGTTAGCGCCTCGGTATCAGCACTGGAGTCAGATCTAAGCGTGGCCACAGCCATGCTCAGACTGGACATGTCACGGTGCTCTGCTGCTGCGTAACACCACTGCATGTTAGCGCCTCGGTATCAGCACTGGAGTCAGATATAAGCATGGCCACAGCCATGCTCAGACTCCACATGTCACGGTGCTCTGCTGCTGCGTAACACCACTGCATGTTAGCGCCTCGGTATCAGCACTGGAGTCAGATATAAGCGTGGCCACAGCCATGCTCAGACTGGACATGTCACGGTGCTCTGCTGTTGGGTAACACCACTGCATGTTAGCGCCTCGGTATCAGCACTGGAGTCAGATATAAGCATGGCCACAGCCATGCTCAGACTCCACATGTCACGGTGCTCTGCTGCTGCGTAACACCACTGCATGTTAGCGCCTCGGTATCAGCACTGGAGTCAGATATAAGCGTGGCCACAGCTATGCTCAGACTGGACATGTCACGGTGCTCTGCTGCTGCGTAACACCACTGCATGTTAGTGCCTCGGTATCAGCACTGGAGTCAGATATAAGCGTGGCCACAGCCATGCTCAGACTGGACATGTCACGGTGCTCTGCTGCTGGGTAACACCACTGCATGTTAGCGCCTCGGTATCAGCACTGGAGTCAGATATAAGCGTGGCCACAGCCATGCACAGACTGGACATGTCACGGTGCTCTGCTGCTGCGTAACACCACTGCATGTTAGTGCCTCGGTATCAGCACTGGAGTCAGATATAAGCGTGGCCACAGCCATGCTCAGACTGGACATGTCACGGTGCTCTGCTGCTGCGTAACACCACTGCATGTTAGCGCCTCGGTATCAGCACTGGAGTCAGATGTAAGCATGGCCACAGCTATGCTCAGACTCGACATGTCACGGTGCTCTGCTGCTGCGTAACACCACTGCATGTTAGCGCCTCGGTATCAGCACTGGAGTCAGATATAAGCGTGGCCACATCCATGCTCAGACTCCACATGTCACGGTGCTCTGCTGCTGGGTAACACCACTGCATGTTAGCGCCTCGGTATCAGCACTGGAGTCAGATATAAGCATGGCCACAGCCATGCTCAGACTCCACATGTCACGGTGCTCTGCTGCTGCGTAACACCACTGCATGTTAGCGCCTCGGTATCAGCACTGGAGTCAGATATAAGCGTGGCCACAGCCATGCTCAGACTGGACATGTCACGGTGCTCTGCTGCTGGGTAACACCACTGCATGTTAGCGCCTCGGTATCAGCACTGGAGTCAGATATAAGCATGGCCACAGCCATGCTCAGACTCCACATGTCACGGTGCTCTGCTGCTGCGTAACACCACTGCATGTTAGCGCCTCGGTATCAGCACTGGAGTCAGATCTAAGCGTGGCCACAGCCATGCTCAGACTGGACATGTCACGGTGCTCTGCTGCTGCGTAACACCACTGCATGTTAGCGCCTCGGTATCAGCACTGGAGTCAGATATAAGCGTGGCCACAGCCATGCTCAGACTGGACATGTCACGGTGCTCTGCTGCTGCTGGGTAACACCACTGCATGTTAGCGCCTCGGTATCAGCACTGGAGTCAGATCTAAGCGTGGCCACAGCCATACTCAGACTGGACATGTCACGGTGCTCTGCTGCTGCGTAACACCACTGCATGTTAGCGCCTCGGTATCAGCACTGGAGTCAGATATAAGCGTGGCCACAGCCATGCACAGACTGGACATGTCACGGTGCTCTGCTGCTGCGTAACACCACTGCATGTTAGCGCCTCGGTATCAGCACTGGAGTCAGATCTGGCCACAGCCATGCTCAGACTGGACATGTCACGGTGCTCTGCTGCTGCGTAACACCACTGCATGTTAGCGCCTCGGTATCAGCACTGGAGTCAGATCTGGCCACAGCCATGCTCAGACTCGACATGTCACGGTGCTCTGCTGCTGCGTAACACCACTGCATGTTAGCGCCTCAGTATCAGCACTGGAGTCAGATATAAGCGTGGCCACAGCCATGCTCAGACTGGACATGTCACGGTGCTCTGCTGCCGCGTAACACCACTGCATGTTAGTGCCTCGGTATCAGCACTGGAGTCAGATATAAGCGTGGCCACAGCCATGCTCAGACTCCACATGTCACGGTGCTCTGCTGCTGGGTAACACCACTGCATGTTAGTGCCTCGGTATCAGCACTGGAGTCAGATATAAGCGTGGCCACAGCCATGCTCAGACCCGACATGTCACGGTGCTCTGCTGCTGCGTAACACCACTGCATATTAGCGCCTCGGTATCAGCACTGGAGTCAGATATAAGCGTGGCCACAGCCATACTCAGACTGGACATGTCACGGTGCTCTGCTGCTGCGTAACACCACTGCATGTTAGTGCCTCGGTATCAGCACTGGAGTCAGATATAAGCGTGGCCACAGCCATGCTCAGACTGGACATGTCACGGTGCTCTGCTGCTGGTAACACCACTGCATGTTAGCGCCTCGGTATCAGCACTGGAGTCAGATATAAGCGTGGCCACAGCCATGCTCAGACTGGACATGTCACGGTGCTCTGCTGCCGCGTAACACCACTGCATGTTAGCGCCTCGGTATCAGCACTGGAGTCAGATATAAGCGTGGCCACAGCCATGCTCAGACTGGACATGTCACGGTGCTCTGCTGCTGGGTAACACCACTGCATGTTAGCGCCTCGGTATCAGCACTGGAGTCAGATATAAGCGTGGCCACAGCCATGCTCAGACTGGACATGTCACGGTGCTCTGCTGCTGGGTAACACCACTGCATGTTAGCGCCTCGGTATCAGCACTGGAGTCAGATATAAGCGTGGCCACATCCATGCTCAGACTCCACATGTCACGGTGCTCTGCTGCTGGGTAACACCACTGCATGTTAGCGCCTCGGTATCAGCACTGGAGTCAGATATAAGCGTGGCCACAGCCATGCTCAGACTGGACATGTCACGGTGCTCTGCTGCTGGGTAACACCACTGCATGTTAGTGCCTCGGTATCAGCACTGGAGTCAGATCTAAGCGTGGCCACAGCCATGCTCAGACTGGACATGTCACGGTGCTCTGCTGCTGCGTAACACCACTGCATGTTAGCGCCTCGGTATCAGCACTGGAGTCAGATATAAGCGTGGCCACAGCCATGCTCAGACTGGACATGTCACGGTGCTCTGCTGCTGCGTAACACCACTGCATGTTAGCGCCTCGGTATCAGCACTGGAGTCAGATATAAGCGTGGCCACAGCCATGCTCAGACTGGACATGTCACGGTGCTCTGCTGCTGGGTAACACCACTGCATGTTAGCGCCTCGGTATCAGCACTGGAGTCAGATATAAGCGTGGCCACAGCCATGCTCAGACTGGACATGTCACGTGCTCTGCTGCTGGGTAACACCACTGCATGTTAGCGCCTCGGTATCAGCACTGGAGTCAGATCTAAGCGTGGCCACAGCCATGCACAGACTGGACATGTCACTGTGCTCTGCTGCTGCGTAATACCACTGCATGTTAGCGCTTGACAAACGTCATCTAAGAACCGCAGCAATTCTGTGTTTAAATTGCACCTGAAATGCACTGACAGGCAGCAGATGGGAGACTGAACTACCAAACAAGCGCACAGTTCAGCCTCCTGTCTGAAAGAGGCCTATAGGAAACCAAAGACCTACAAGCATCTATACTTACCTGAGTACTTCCTCCAGCGCCCCCTGTAGGCTGTGGGCTTCCTCATCCTCCCAGTCCTGCCCATTTTTCCAATGTCTAGCTCGGTAGTCTGGGAGTGCTGGAAATCTGCAGCCATGCACATTCTTGATCATACTCCTGTGGCTAGGAGCATTCTGCGCAGGTACAGTGTGCTACTGGCCACAGGAGCGCCATATATGGGGGGGGGGGGGTAATGGCTTTACCCATTCCAGCCAGCAGAGGAACAAAGAAGCCCAGGAGGTCAGCGAGGGAGCCCACAAGCTTCAAGGGGCTAGAGGAAGCCTCAAGTATAAATGCTTGTACACTTGAAAGTACACCGAGCATCAGTACAGAAGAAAAAAATGTTTAATGAACCCCGCCATAAGTGAGGTTTGCAACTCAGTATGCTGTTGGGAGGCCTGGGGTTACACCATTGCTTACCTACTGGGGGCTACTCGTAAAGCCCCCATTCCATGTGATGTTCACAATGCATGCCAGGAGATGCAAGCCGCAATATATACTGGGAGCTGTAGTATGCATTGCAGCCAGGAGATGCAAGCGGCAATATATACTGGGAGCTGTAGTATGCATTGCGGCCAGGAGCACACTCTACAGCAGAATTCTTTTAGGTGCGGCCAGGTACAGCTGGCAACCATCACAGGGACAAGGGGCTACATGAACAGTACTACAGGTAAGAAATTGTGCTCCCAAACCCCCATCAGCATACTGAGTTCCAAACCTCCCTTATGCAGAGGTTTTATTTGGCAAAGAATACAAATTCTACAGGTGCATGTGAAGGAAACATGAGGCAAATGAAATCAGTGTAACTTTATTTACCTGGGACTTCCTGCAGCCCCGAGAAGTCTGTGTCCCTCGCCGCAGTTCTGCTGTCACCCATTCATCCACTCCGTATGGGTCAGCGGCTTCTGCGCATGTATGGGTGCATGCACCGCTCATGGTCACGCTTGTGGCCAGGAGTGTTCTGCGCAATAGTACTGCATAGAATGCTTCCAGGCAAGGCAGCCCAAGCATCACCACTCCGTATGGGTCAGCGGCTTCTGCACATGCATGGGTGCATGCACCGCTCATGGTCACGTGTCTGGCCAGGAGTGTTCTGGGCAATAGTACTGCATAGAATGCTCCCAGGCAAGGCAGCACAAGCATCACCACTCCCGTATGGGTCAGCGGCTTCTGCGCATGCATGGGTGCATGCACCGCTCATGGTCACGCTTGTGGCCAGGAGTGTTCTGGGCAATAGTACTGCATAGAATGCTCCCAGGCAAGGCAGCACAAGCATCACCACTCCGTATGGGTCAGCGGCTTCTGCACATGTATGGGTGCATGCACCGCTCATGGTCACGCTTGTGGCCAGGAGTGTTCTGCACAATAGTACTGCATAGAATGCTCCCAGGCAAGGCAGCACAAGCATCACCACTCCGTATGGGTCAGCGGCTTCTGCACATGTATGGGTGCATGCACTGCTCATGGTCACGCTTGTGGCCAGGAGTGTTCTGTGCAATAGTACTGCATAGAATGCTCCCAGGCAAGGCAGCCCAAGCATCACCACTCCGTATGGGTCAGCGGCTTCTGCGCATGTATGGGTGCATGCACCGCTCATGGTCACGCTTGTGGCCAGGAGGGTTCTGCGCAATAGTACTGCATAGAATGCTCCCAGGCAAGGCAGCCCAAGCATCACACACCTGTGCTTGCACAAAAGCCACCGCTACGGAGGGGACAACAGAAGAATGGGTGACAGCAGAACTGCAGGGAGGACTACAGGCAGAACTGCAGGGAGGACTACAGGCAGAACTGCAGGGAGGACTACAGGCAGAACTGCAGGGAGGACTACACAGACGTTCAGCACTGAAGGAGGCTCCAGGTAAGTAAAGCTAAACTGATTTCAATGAACTGTAAACAAAAAATGAATAAAATTGCTTATTGTTTACAACATTCATTTATTATAGAATATTTAGTCAGCGTCTGCCCATGATAAAATCTTTCCTCTCTTTTATTCTGAAATGTATCACTGGAGGCTTTAGTTCTGCCAGGTGATCTGTATGGAATGTTAGAGAGTTCTATGCACAGAGGGAGATAGTGCTTGCTTGGCAATAGGAAGCCATTATTTCCCTCCATGCAATGAGGATCACAGACAGCAAACGGTCAGGGCCATATCATGATGACATCACACTGTGGGAGGGGTGAAACCACAATATCAGTCATACAGACAGCAGGACAGCCAGGCAATGTGCATTATTTAAAAGGAAATAAACAGGTCAGCCTCCATATCCCGCTCACCTTGGCTTTGCCTCATCTATAATTTAAAAGGACAACTCAACAAGAGATATGGAGGCTGCAAAAAGTATTTTCCCTTTAAACAATACCATTTGCTTTGCTATACAGCTGATCTATGTGGTTGCATATACTGGATACGTCCTAAATAAAGACTTTGAATCCTGGACAAGTGCGGACCTTCTTGCTGTCTATTTGGCTGCAGTAGTGACTGAATCACACCAGAAACAAGCATCAGATAATCTTGTCAGAAACACCTGATATGCTGCATGCTTGTTCAGGGTCAATAGCTAAAAAGATTACAGGCAGAGGATAAGCAGGATAGCCAAGAAACGGGTATTGTTTAAAGGGAACCTAAACTGAGAAGGATATGGATTTTTCCTTTTAAAATAATACCAGTTGCCTGACTCTCCTGTGGCTCTAATACTTTCAGCCACAGCCCCTCAACAAGCATGCAGATCAGGCGCTCTGACTGAAGTCAGACTGGATTAGCTGCATACTTGTTTCAGGTGTGTGATTCAACCACTACTGCAGCCAAAGATCAGCAGGACTGCCAGGAAACTGATATTGTTTAAAAGGAAACATCCATATCCCTTTCAGTTAAGTTTCTCTTTAAAAGCAAGTGAGTGAGCTCAGCTACTTACTGTGAGGATAGCTGGGGCAGGAGGCTGGCTTCTGCTGCTAGCCCTGGTGGAGGAGGAGGCATGAGGCTGCTTCTGCTGCTGGCCCTGGTGGAGGAGGAGGCATGAGGCTGGCTTCTGCTGCTAGCCCTGGTGGAGGAGGCGGCATGAGGCTGCTTCTGCTGCTGGTCCTGGTGGCTGGCTGCAAGGTGCTTCCTGTGTGGTGGAAGAGGTCACTGGTGACTGGAATGATGGCTGCAGAGTGCTTCCTGTGTGGTGGAGGATGTCACTGGTGACTGGAATGATGGCTGTATCGCTGTTTCCTGGGATAAATCCTACAGACTGGACTATAGATTGTTAGAAATGTTGCTGGCAGCTTCTGAGTTAAGGACATGTGATGCAATGATTTCCTCAGGGAAGGAGCCGTCCAGTCTGGCTGTGCTGGGGGTGCCCTCTGCTGCCTGTGCATCACTTCAGCAATATAGACCACATAACGTGAGTACTATGTGTACTGTGCCTGTCAGTCACTGTGGTGGTCTTACTGGCATTCTCCATCATAACCCCCCTCCCCCATCCCTCCCCAGCCTGTCATCAAACACAATTACTGACACATGGATACTATATCCTGCCTAATGTGAGCACTATGTGTACTGTGCAGGTCTGTCCCTGTGGTGGTCTTACTGACATTCTCCATCATAAGAACCCCCCCTCCCCCGACCCATCCCTCCCAGCCTGTCATCAAACACAGTTTCTGACATATGGATACACCTCTGTTCCCCTGTCTGATGTACATCATTACTGACAGTCCTTGTGTACCTCTGTCATCTTATACTCTGGCTGGCACATGTAGACCCCTCTATCTTTTTTTATCATACAGCCTTACTAACACATCAGTCACATCACAGTATCCCTAATTTGCCAGATGTACCCACCACTGTGCCCCTAATGTGCCAGCGTCAGCCACCCCAGTGCCCCTTATGTGCCAGCAGCAGCCACCCCGGTGCCCCTTATGTGCCAGCAGCAGCCACCCCTGTGCCCCTAATGTGCCAGCATCAGCCACCCCGGTGCCCCTAATGTGCCAGCATCAGCCACCCCGGTGCCCCTAATGTGCCAGCAGCTGCCACCCCAGTGCCCCTAATGTGCCAGCATCAGCCACCCCGGTGCCCCTAATGTGCCAGCATCAGCCACCCCGGTGCCCCTAATGTGCCAGCATCAGCCACCCCAGTGCCCCTAATGTGCCAGCAGCAGCCACCCCAGTGCCCCTAATGTGCCAGCAGCAGCCACCCCAGTGCCCCTAATGTGCCAGCAGCAGCCACCCCAGTGCCCCTAATGTGCCAGCAGCAGCCACCCCTGTGCCCCTAATGTGCCAGCAGCAGCCACCCCAGTGCCCCTAATGTGCCAGCAGCAGCCACCCCAGTGCCCCTAATGTGCCAGCAGCAGCCACCCCAGTGCCCCTAATGTGCCAGCAGCAGCCACCCCGGTGCCCCTAATGTGCCAGCAGCAGCCACCCCGGTGCCCCTAATGTGCCAGCATCAGCCACCCCGGTGCCCCTAATGTGCCAGCATCAGCCACCCCGGTGCCCCTAATGTGCCAGCATCAGCCACCCCGGTGCCCCTAATGTGCCAGCATCAGCCACCCCGGTGCCCCTAATGTGCCAGCATCAGCCACCCCGGTGCCCCTGATGTGATAGCATCAGCCACCCCGGTGCCCCTGATGTGATAGCAGCAGCCACCCCGGTGCCCCTGATGTGATAGCAGCAGCCACCCCGGTGCCCCTGATGTGACAGCAGCAGCCACCCCAGTGCCCCTGATGTGATAGCAGCAGCCACCCCAGTGCCCCTGATGTGATAGCAGCAGCCACCCCAGTGCCCCTGATGTGATAGCAGCAGCCACCCCAGTGCCCCTGATGTGATAGCAGCAGCCACCCCAGTGCCCCTGATGTGATAGCAGCAGCCACCCCAGTGCCCCTAATGTGCCAGCATCAGCCACCCCTGTCACTACTATGCCAGCAGCAGCCACCCGAGTGCCCCTAATGTGCCAGCAGCAGCCACCACTGTCACTACTATGCCAGCATCAGCCACCCCAGTGCCCCTAATGTGCCAGCATCAGCCACCCCAGTGCCCCTAATGTGCCAGCATCAGCCACCCCAGTGCCCCTAATGTGCCAGCATCAGCCACTCTAGTGCCCCTAATGTGCCAGCATCAGCCACCCCAGTGCCCCTAATGTGCCAGCATCAGCCACCCCAGTGCCCCTAATGTGCCAGCATCAGCCACCCCAGTGCCCCTAATGTGCCAGCATCAGCCACCCCAGTGCCCCTAATGTGCCAGCAGCAGCCACCCCAGTGCCCCTGATGTGATAGCAGCAGCCACCCCAGTGCCCCTGATGTGATAGCAGCAGCCACCCCAGTGCCCCTGATGTGATAGCAGCAGCCACCCCAGTGCCCCTGATGTGATAGCAGCAGCCACCCCAGTGCCCCTGATGTGATAGCAGCAGCCACCCCAGTGCCCCTGATGTGATAGCAGCAGCCACCCCAGTGCCCCTGATGTGATAGCAGCAGCCACCCCAGTGCCCCTAATGTGCCAGCATCAGCCACCCCTGTCACTACTATGCCAGCAGCAGCCACCCGAGTGCCCCTAATGTGCCAGCAGCAGCCACCACTGTCACTACTATGCCAGCATCAGCCACCCCAGTGCCCCTAATGTGCCAGCATCAGCCACCCCAGTGCCCCTAATGTGCCAGCATCAGCCACCCCAGTGCCCCTAATGTGCCAGCATCAGCCACTCTAGTGCCCCTAATGTGCCAGCATCAGCCACTCTAGTGCCCCTAATGTGCCAGCATCAGCCACCCCAGTGCCCCTAATGTGCCAGCATCAGCCACCCCAGTGCCCCTAATGTGCCAGCATCAGCCACCCCAGTGCCCCTAATGTGCCAGCAGCAGCCACCCCAGTGCCCCTAATGTGCCAGCAGCAACCACCCCAGTGCCCCTAATGTGCCAGCATCAGCCACCACTGTGCCCCTAATGTGCCAGCATCAGCCACCACTGTGCCCCTAATGTGCCAGCATCAGCCACCCCAGTGCCCCTGATGTGCCAGCATCAGCCACCACTGTGCCCCTAATGTGCCAGCATCAGCCACCCCAGTGCCCCTGATGTGCCAGCATCAGCCACCCCAGTGCCCCTAATGTGCCAGCATCAGCCACCCCTGTGCCCCTAATGTGCCAGCAGCAGCCACCCCAGTGCCCCTGATGTGCCAGCATCAGCCACCCCAGTGCCCCTAATGTGCCAGCAGCAGCCACCCCTGTGCCCCTAATGTGCCAGCATCAGCCACCCCAGTGCCCCTAATGTGCCAGCATCAGCCACCCCAGTGCCCCTAATGTGCCAGCATCAGCCACCCCAGTGCCCCTAATGTGCCAGCATCAGCCACCCCTGTCACTACTATGCCAGCAGCAGCCACCCGAGTGCCCCTAATGTGCCAGCAGCAGCCACCACTGTCACTACTATGCCAGCATCAGCCACCCCAGTGCCCCTAATGTGCCAGCATCAGCCACCCCAGTGCCCCTAATGTGCCAGCATCAGCCACCCCAGTGCCCCTAATGTGCCAGCATCAGCCACTCTAGTGCCCCTAATGTGCCAGCATCAGCCACCCCAGTGCCCCTAATGTGCCAGCATCAGCCACCCCAGTGCCCCTAATGTGCCAGCATCAGCCACCCCAGTGCCCCTAATGTGCCAGCAGCAGCCACCCCAGTGCCCCTAATGTGCCAGCAGCAACCACCCCAGTGCCCCTAATGTGCCAGCATCAGCCACCACTGTGCCCCTAATGTGCCAGCATCAGCCACCACTGTGCCCCTAATGTGCCAGCATCAGCCACCCCAGTGCCCCTGATGTGCCAGCATCAGCCACCACTGTGCCCCTAATGTGCCAGCATCAGCCACCCCAGTGCCCCTGATGTGCCAGCATCAGCCACCCCAGTGCCCCTAATGTGCCAGCATCAGCCACCCCTGTGCCCCTAATGTGCCAGCAGCAGCCACCCCAGTGCCCCTGATGTGCCAGCATCAGCCACCCCAGTGCCCCTAATGTGCCAGCAGCAGCCACCCCTGTGCCCCTAATGTGCCAGCAGCAACCACCCCAGTGCCCCTAATGTGCCAGCATCAGCCACCCCAGTGCCCCTAATGTGCCAGCAGCAGCCACCCCAGTGCCCCTAATGTGCCAGCATCAGCCACCCCAGTGCCCCTAATGTGCCAGCAGCAGCCACCCCAGTGCCCCTAATGTGCCAGCAGCAGCCACCCCAGTGCCCCTAATGTGATAGCAGCAGCCACCCCAGTGCCCCTAATGTGCCAGCATCAGCCACCCCAGTGCCCCTAATGTGCCTGCATCAGCCACCCCAGTGCCCCTAATGTGCCAGCATCAGCCACCCCAGTGCCCCTAATGTGCCAGCATCAGCCACCCCATTGCACCTAATGTGCCAGCATCAGCCACCCCAGTGCCCCTAATGTGCCAGCATCAGCCACCACTGTGCCCCTGATGTGCCAGCAGCAGCCACCCCAGTGCCCCTGATGTGCCAGCAGCAGCCACCCCAGTGCCCCTGATGTGCCAGCAGCAGCCACCCCAGTGCCCCTGATGTGCCAGCAGCAGCCACCCCAGTGCCACTAATGTGCCAGCAGCAGCCACCCCAGTGCCCCTAATGTGCCAGCATCAGCCACCCCAGTGCCTCTAATGTGCCAGCAGCAGCCACCCCAGTGCCCCTAATGTGCCAGCAGCAGCCACCCCAGTGCCCCTAATGTGCCAGCATCAGCCACCCCAGTGCCCCTAATGTGCCAGCATCAGCCACCCCAGTGCCCCTAATGTGCCAGCATCAGCCACCCCAGTGCCCCTAATGTGCCAGCATCAGCCACCCCAGTGCCCCTAATGTGCCAGCATCAGCCACCCCAGTGCCCCTAATGTGCCAGCATCAGCCACCCCAGTGCCCCTAATGTGCCAGCATCAGCCACCCCAGTGCCCCTAATGTGCCAGCATCAGCCACCCCAGTGCCCCTAATGTGCCAGCATCAGCCACCCCAGTGCCCCTAATGTGCCAGCATCAGCCACCCCAGTGCCCCTAATGTGCCAGCATCAGCCACCCCAGTGCCCCTAATGTGCCAGCATCAGCCACCCCAGTGCCCCTAATGTGCCAGCATCAGCCACCCCAGTGCCACTAATGTGCCAGAAGCAGCCACCCCAGTGCCCCTAATGTGCCAGCAGCAGCCACCCCAGTGCCCCTAATGTGCCAGCAGCAGCCACCCCAGTGCCCCTAATGTGCCAGCAGCAGCCACCCCAGTGCCCCTAATGTGCCAGCAGCAGCCACCCCAGTGCCCCTAATGTGCCAGCAGCAGCCACCCCAGTGCCCCTAATGTGCCAGCAGCAGCCACCCCAGTGCCCCTAATGTGCCAGCAGCAGCCACCCCAGTGCCCCTAATGTGCCAGCAGCAGCCACCCCTGTGTCACTACTATGCCAGCAGCAACCACCACTGTGCTCCTAATGTGCCAGCATCAGCCACCCCAGTGCCCCTAATGTGCCAGCAGCAGCCACCCCAGTGCCACTAATGTGCCAGCAGCAGCCACCCCAGTGCCTCTAATGTGCCAGCAGCAGCCACCCCAGTGCCCCTAATGTGCCAGCAGCAGCCACCCCAGTGCCCCTAATGTGCCAGCATCAGCCACCCAGTGCCCCTAATGTGCCAGCATCAGCCACCCAGTGCCCCTAATGTGCCAGCATCAGCCACCCCAGTGCCCCTAATGTGCCAGCATCAGCCACCCCAGTGCCCCTAATGTGCCAGCAGCAGCCACCCCAGTGCCCCTAATGTGCCAGCAGCAGCCACCCCAGTGCCCCTAATGTGCCAGCATCAGCCACCCCAGTGCCCCTAATGTGCCAGCAGCAGCCACCCCAGTGCCCCTAATGTGCCAGCAGCAGCCACCCCAGTGCCCCTAATGTGCCAGCATCAGCCACCCCAGTGCCCCTAATGTGCCAGCATCAGCCACCCCAGTGCCCCTAATGTGCCAGCAGCAGCCACCCCAGTGCCCCTAATGTGCCAGCAGCAGCCACCCCAGTGCCCCTAATGTGCCAGCATCAGCCACCCCAGTGCCCCTGATGTGATAGCAGCAGCCACCCCAGTGCCCCTGATGTGATAGCAGCAGCCACCCCAGTGCCCCTGATGTGATAGCAGCAGCCACCCCAGTGCCCCTGATGTGATAGCAGCAGCCACCCCAGTGCCCCTGATGTGATAGCAGCAGCCACCCCAGTGCCCCTAATGTGCCAGCAGCAGCCACCACTGTCACTACTATGCCAGCAGCAGCCACCCCAGTGCCCCTAATGTGCCAGCATCAGCCACCCCAGTGCCCCTAATGTGCCAGCATCAGCCACCCAGTGCCCCTAATGTGCCAGCATCAGCCACCCCAGTGCCCCTAATGTGCCAGCATCAGCCACCCCATTGCCCCTAATGTGCCAGCATCAGCCACCCCATTGCCCCTAATGTGCCAGCATCAGCCACCCCAGTGCCCCTGATGTGCAAGCAGCAGCCACCCCAGTGCCCCTGATGTGCCAGCAGCAGCCACCCCAGTGCCCCTGATGTGCCAGCAGCAGCCACCCCAGTGCCCCTGATGTGCCAGCAGCAGCCACCCCAGTGCCCCTGATGTGCCAGCAGCAGCCACCCCAGTGCCCCTAATGTGCCAGCAGCAGCCACCCCAGTGCCCCTAATGTGCCAGCAGCAGCCACCCCAGTGCCCCTAATGTGCCAGCAGCAGCCACCCCAGTGCCCCTAATGTGCCAGCAGCAGCCACCCCAGTGCCCCTAATGTGCCAGCAGCAGCCACCCCAGTGCCCCTAATGTGCCAGCAGCAGCCACCCCAGTGCCCCTAATGTGCCAGCAGCAGCCACCCCAGTGCCCCTAATGTGCCAGCAGCAGCCACCCCAGTGCCCCTAATGTGCCAGCAGCAGCCACCCCAGTGCCCCTAATGTGCCAGCAGCAGCCACCCCAGTGCCCCTAATGTGCCAGCAGCTGCCACCACTGTGCCCCTAATGTGCCAGCAGCAGCCACCCCAGTGCCAGCAGCAGCCACCACAGTGCCCCTAATGTGCCAGCAGCAGCCACCACTGTGTCACTACTATGCCAGCATCAGCCACCCCAGTGCCCCTAATGTGCCAGCAGCAGCAACCACTGTGTCACTACTATGCCAGCAAATCCTGCTGCTGACCCAAGAGACGTGAACGCCAGCCTGAATGCGTGCTGCTTGACAGCAGTGCGTGACATTGTCGTAACTGCCATAGACAGGGACAGATATCCCTTTCAGTGTGTGTGTGTGTGTGTGTGTGTGTGTGTGTGTGTGTGTGTGTGTGTGTGTGTGTGTGTGTGTGTGTGTGTGTGTGTGTGTGTGTGTGTCTGTCTAGCAGATTTGTTCACACACAACTGCTAGTGGTGTCTGAGTCTTGCAAAGTGTGGTTGAGGGTGACACCCTTGTTTTATCTCAAACAGGGCTGCTCCTCCTCTGGATTTGGTCAGGGCCTGTCTCTGCAGGTGTGCTGTGGGGGTAGGCTACTGGAAATTTCCATCTAATAAGGAGCTTATTATAGAGCATGGGTTGGTTATCTGTGAGCTGCAATACACTGCAGAGCTCCCCCAGCCACACACAAAGCTGCTTCTGTACAGCAGTCACTGGGACTACATGGCAGAGATCACTTTTATGCTGTAATAGAGGAATCTCATATTTCTGCCTTTCCCGCCCTTGTGTTTGTTCCCTACAGGTGGATCCAATAACAGAACCTCACCGGAGAGATATACAGGTCCTCTTAATTCCCAGGATAGTACACAGGAAGATCTCACCATCCCCCACCCTCGTCAGGTAGATGGAACTGAGGCTGTAAACATAACATTGATTCCATGTGGAATGACCTCACTTCATCAGTGCTTGCATTGTAACAGTGTTATTTCCTGTGTTTAGGCTGAAGGAGTGACAAATCTGAAGCTGGAGGATGGAGATGATGAAGAGACACATGTGAAGGAGGAGCAGCAGTCTGCAGAGGAGAGTGACATGATAGGGACCAGTGACTCAGGGATGCCACTTCCAGGTGAACAAACAGCCTTGCCCATTGCCATATGTAACAATGTGCTTACACCCAGGGCCATTTCCCACGTATTTGGTGCCCCAGACAAGACCATGTGCACCATCCCTCCGGCTTTCACATTGACGTCAAATCACTCAGAGCTGTTTGGTAAAAAATAATAGTTTGGTAAAGTACCGCATTAGGTACAGTACAGACCAAAAGTTTGGACACACCTTCTCATTCAAAGAGTTTTCTTTATTTTCATGACAATGAACATTGTAGATTCACACTGAAGGCATCCAAACTATGAATTAGCACATGTGGAAGTATAGAACATAGCCAAACAGTGTGAGACAGCTGAAAATATGTCATATTCTAGGTTCTTCAAAGCAGCCACCTTTTGCTTTGGTTACTGCTTAGCACTCTTGGCATTAGGCCTGAAAGATAAATCGAATTTAAATCGCAATCGCAATCACCAAGATCACAATTTCAGAATCGTCAAAGCGGCGAATATCTCGATCACATCATTTCCACAAAAGGAAGTTTGAAGAAGCGCCTTCAAACTTTCCCAAAGTCCCAGTGCCCGCAGCGTTGGACATACCTTCCATCCTCTATCGCCCTCTGGTGCTTGGCAAAACTTCGGGTTCCTGTATGTCACATGATATACAGGAAGTATGCCGTGTATTAGAGCCTGCAGGAGGCAAAGTGGATAGACGGGCAACGCTGGACTCGTGCTTGAAGCTATGTCCAGAACTGATGCAACTTGGGGACAGAAGAGGCACAGAGAGAGACACAGAGGGGGCACAGAGACACAAAGGAGGCAAGAGAGAGACCCAGAGGAGGCATGAAGAGGCAAAGGGGGCACAATGAGAGACAGGGACAGGCACAAGGGGGGGGGGGGGGGACAAAGCTTGATTTGAAGGAAATAGTGAATTGAAATCGTAATTTTGGACAGAAATCGCTCAATTCAATTTTTTCCTAAAATCGTTCAGGCCTACTTGGCATTCTCTTGATGAGCTTCAAGAGGTAGTCGTCACCTGAAATGGTTTTCACTTCACAGGTGTATTGGATTCATATAGCACCAACATATTACACAGTGCTGGATGATAAATAAGATTACAGACAATGATAATAGGGTTAACATGCAACACACTGCAGGTAATAAGCAGTAACATACACAATGCCAGATCATGCACTGGAGTAGTAGTCCCTGATATTCAAGTTCACGTTATTCTGTGGGCAGCAACAATCAGATGCCACCAACAGAAAGCTCTGTTTGATTCATTTGGGTGATAAGTTGTATGTCTGTGCAGCGAACTGTTAAAGCTGCAGAGTGCTGAATTGTAAAAAATGGCCTGGTCACCTGGGGGTGTAGGCCTGTGGTCTTTGAGAGGTTATAAACACAATACAAACATAACTGGCTTTTGTGGTAAAAAAAAAAAAAAAACTGTTAAAGGACTTACGAGCCCAAAAACTTTAAAAAAGTGAAGTACCTTAATTACGATTAAATGCACGGAGGACGCCATCTGCGCCCTCCGTGCAGTTCCGCTGGGTCCCTGCAGTGTAATAGCCCCCCGTGCCGCTCCGGACCCCACAGACGGGGTCGGGCTCTCCTTCCTCTCCTAATATGGCCGCCGGAGCTGGCCGCGGCTGCGCAGTCCGCATACACATGAGTGCGGCTGTGCAGCTCTATGGCCTCCCCCCCCCCCCCCCCCGATCCATGCACAGTATCGTGGGGGGAGGGCCCTAGAGCTGCGCAGCCGCACTCACGTGTATGCGGACTGCGCAGCAGCGCCCAGCTCCGGCGGCCATATTAGGAGAGGAAGGAGAGCCCGATCTTGTTAGAAATCTAAGAAATCACGCAGGAAAGCGTTCTTATCCATGTTCCGAATGTGGAAAATCTTCCCGTGTCAAATCAAATGTTATTAAACATCAGAGAATTCACACAGAAGAGCGTCCACATTCATGTCCAGAGTGTGGGAAATGTTTCACGCAGAAAGGTAGTCTTATTATACATCCGAGAAGTCACACAGGAGAGCGTCCACATTAATGTCCAGAGTGTGGGAAATGTTTCACGCAGAAAGGTAGTCTTATTATACATCCGAGAAGTCACACAGGAGAGCGTCCACATTCATGTCCAGAGTGTGGGAAATGTTCCACACAGAAAGGTAGTCTTATTATACATCCGAGAAGTCACACAGGAGAGCGTCCTTTTACATGTTCTGAATGTGGGAAATGTTTCATTCGTAAATGTATTTTTGTTAGACATCACAAAGGAGAGCGTCCTTATTCATGTCCAGAGTGTGGGAAATGTTTCAGACAGAAAGGTAATCTTACTACATATCAGAAAAATCATGGGTGAGCGTCCTTTAACATGTTCTGAATGTGTGAAAAGGTTGTCAGAAATTTGTTTTTCTTAGACATGACATGAGACACAAAGGAGAGCGTCCTTATTTGTGTTCAGAGTGTGGGAAATGTTTCAGTCAGAAAGCTAGTTTTATTGAACTTCAGAGAAGTCACACAGGAAAGCGTCCTTAGTCATGTCAGGAGGAAAGTTACAGTCAGGCAGCTTATGAAGCTACGGGGAAACAAGCACAAGTCTCCTGGAAGCACATATTATTAGAGCAGCAGCAATGACGTGGCCTCACAGTGCTGGAACTACACTACAGATGTCACCTGCTCTACACTCAGGACTTTCTCCAAGCTGGGGACTCACCCTAACCTCTCATTTCTTGCTGATCATCTCAGAGTACATATGCTAGAAGATTACTGGGGAAGACTAGAGTTATTAGTTACCTGGTAACATTGTTTCCAGTAATCTTCCAGGACAAGGTCCCCCCCCGAGGCTTGCCTGGTCACCTGCTAGGAGTCAGACTGTATGCCCATATGACTGACATATAACCCAACTCATTGTTTACAGCGGCGGAGCGCATATGGAGAGTGCGTCTGCTGCTTATACAAAGGGAGCTGAGTGCCATGCGCTCCAGTGATGGCAGAGACAGGCCGAGACCCAGAGGCATGCGCTCCAGTGATGGCAGAGACAGGCCGAGACCCAGAGGCATGCGCTCCAGTGATGGCAGAGACAGGCCGAGACCCAGAGGCATGCGCTCCAGTGATGGCAGAGACAGGCCGAGACCCAGAGGCTTGCGCTCCAGTGATGGCAGAGACAGGCCGAGACCCAGAGGCATGCGCTCCAGTGATGGCAGAGACAGGCCGAGACCCAGAGGCTTGCGCTCCAGTGATGGCAGAGACAGGCCGAGACCCAGAGGCTTGCGCTCCAGTGATGGCAGAGACAGGCCGAGACTCAGAGGCTTGCGCTCCAGTGATGGCAGAGACAGGCCGAGACCCAGAGGCTTGCGCCTCAGCGGGGGTCTCGGCGTTCCGCCACCATGAGCAGCCAGTGGATCTTACACCCCCGAGGACTGGAGCTCCACACCTGTGCTTTAGGCACTGTTAACATTTGTCAAATTGCATGCATGTTTTGCATGCAAATTTGCCTATTAATTTAAAACCAGTTTCGGTCAGTGGGATAGTTAACACTAAGGCCTCTTTTCTACGAACTGTTTACAGGCAGTGAAATGCCTCTCAAACTCTCACAACTGCTTACTGCTGCCTGGTAACTGCTCACTGCTGCTGCCTGGTAACTGCTTACTGCTGCTGCCTGGTAACTGCTCACTGCTGCCTGGTAACTGCTTGCTGAGCACACAGCTCAACAGTTTGTGGAAAAGAGGCCTAAAGGAGCTATTTTCTTTGGTTACTCTTTTGGGCACGTTCCTTTAATTTTTCATCTCCTTAGTGAACATTACATATTTACTTTATTGTTCACATTGCAGCGCTGCTTTCATTCATTCGCCCAGCTACGGTACTCATCATACCTAAATGATCTATGTCTTGTTTTTGGTTTGTTTTTTTAGGGCCAAATTAGGGTTTTTGTGTATTTGTTTTTTTTTTGTTTTACTATTTTCTATGCATTTTAAAGGGGTGAAATTGAAGAATGACAATGTCTTCATTAAACAATGCTATTGTAGATAAAACTCACACATGTTGTTTGCCCATTTGTCCTGGTTATTACAACATTTAGGTTATGTTACTAGTACAATGACATTATTGTATTTAGAAATAAAGGTGTATTTGTTTTCCATGTTGTGTTTTTCTCCCTCGTTGTAATCTATTCATAATTACAAACCCTTATTTGCAAAAACAGTAATACACCCTCATGGCAACATATTTCAAAAGCAAAGTAACAATAATTTATGACCTATACTTTTATTTATTTTTTGGGGATGTAGGATTGAGTTTTTACCTTCCTATTTGTTATGCGACGGGTCCGAGCTGAAAGACGCATCAAAATTTATTCCACACCTCATTTTGATTACGTTAAGTCACCTATACGTCATTTGATAACAAACTTGATGCACAACATTCCATTATTTTCAGGCCGGTTTCACACTGTATTTTGGTGTCAGCGGTGCGGCACGCCCACCGCACCATCAAAAACAGGCCTTCAGGAAATACCGCGTTACTATGCGGTATTCCCCTTCTGGCTTCTGGCCAAACAGGAAGTACAGTAAGGTGTTGGGGAAGGTAGCAGGCACCTCATGGGAGGGTAGGTGGCACAGTATGGTTTAGGAGGAGGGTAGCAGGCACCTCATGGGAAGGGTAGGTGGCACAGGATAGTGTAGGGGAGAGGGTAGGTGGCACAGAATGGTGTAGGTCTTGGTGGTCTTGTGGCTCCACTCCCCTTGCTCTTCCTGTTGGTCCCCCTTTACACTTCCATTGATATGCCTGGGGGTTATGAGTATTAATTAGTATTTATATAATGCTGACATCTTCCACAACGCTTTAAATAGAACATAGTCTTGTTAATAATGACTTCAAAAAGGTTTGGAACCACGGACATAGACGGTTGATGTGGCAAACAAATTGGCCATGGTTAAGGCAACCATATATCTAGCGATGATGAGCCGAACAAAATACAAATCTCTCTGTAACCGAATTTGATTTAGGAATCTGATTAGAGAGAGATTGATCAGCTGGCCATACACTGAGGCCGATCACCGGTCAATTTCATGCAGAAATGCCACTGTAACATTGCTGAAATTGATCACGAATTGGCCTTGTGACACTGCATCTGACCATCTCGCTTGTGGTACTATATCCCCCATAATGTTAAATGTCCTCCCCTCCCCCCCATTGCAAGTTATACATAACCTCTCCGCCGTGCCCGCCTCTTGTCCTCTGCTGGCTCCTGGCTTCCTCCATTCTCCGTACACGCATGCTCCACGTGGTTGCCTAGTAACATGCCCGCGTGTGTGACATCTGACATCACACGCGCGTCCTTACTAGGCAACCACGTGGGTCACAATTGTCAGGAGAACGGAGCCAGTGGAGGATACGGACAGGTAATGTATCACTTGCACTGGGCAGTGGGGGAACATTTAACATTAGGGGAGAATACACCAGTCGCATTGTCAGTCGTGCATGCACTTGTCGCCACAGATTTTCATCCAATTCGATTATAATAATATAATTGGATGGTCGATCATCCACCAAGTCATCTGATGTATGGTTACCTTTACTGCACAGGTGCACAAGGCATTGCTACAGGTGGTAAGTGTATACCACATTCGAATTACAAGACTTCAAAGGAACAATTACAGTGTTCTCGTAACTATTGTTTGAAAGTATTTTGAGGTTGCAAGTACTGTCTAGCCAGCAATTACATTTTCACACCCCTTTGGAGCCTCAATGAACATTGTACACAAAAAAGTCATTGTTATGAAAATGCTGGAACCGATAACAAGTAGCCATTGTTTTGTGGCCTTTTGAAGGGACAAGTAACCTGTTTGCAACATTAGAATATGTCTGACAGCGTACTCAGGGTATGTGTACAAACACCAGCTGAGAGCACTCCAACAACTGTGGAATAACTACTTGTTATGGTCAAGAGGGAACACCAAAAGGAGACCAACTTGGAAGGGCAGGGGAGAACAGAAGCGGAACGCCGTGGCTGTGACCATGGATGCAACAGGATCCCCTCCGTTGCAGATGCCCATCTTGCCAGGTCGTCATCGCCTGCGCAAGCACGTGTCCGTGTCACTCACAATTGCATAATCTGGAATGATCTGCGCAGGTGCACCTGCACAAAACACTACGTGAGTGCGATGGCGAGGTGGGCATTTACTTAAGGCCAATGGGAACCGGGGGTTAAGGGTGGCCACTGACGATCCAATCTTTTTCATCCAATCTTACCAAATCTATGTAGTAGAAGAGTAAACTAAGTGATTATACTTGAACAGATACTATAGGCAGGCCCTTCTATTACATAGAAATGGTAAGATTGGATGAAAAAGATTGGATGGTTAGTGGCCACCCTAAAATACAAAGCTGTATACTTACCCCAGGAGAGGGAAGGCTCTGGGTCCTAATGAGCTTTCCCTCCCCTCTCCCGGTCCTCTCGTTCAGGCGGCAGCTCCTCCATTCATTCAAATCCCCTGCTGCGCGGGACTTCAGAAGTCTTCAGGAGCAGAGTCCTCCCGAAGGCAGGCGGCTCCAAACTGCGCACAAACGAGTGCGTGTGAGTGGCCGCTCGCGCATGCGCAGTGTGGAGAGGCCCATCTTCAAGAGCACTCGGGCCCCCAAAGGCTTTTCGAAGGCTCCGTTCCAAACAAAAACGCAGCATACAGTACCGATTAAAAATCGCAAATCAGAATTGCATGTAAAACCACATCAAAATCGCAATCGCATATAGTGTGCAAGAGGCCAGAGCCAAAAAGATGAGAAACTGAGGGAGATGGCATGTACGATGAGCTATCCAGATGCCCACCGCTCTCCCGTTCTCCTCCTTTGCCTGATAAATTAACATCGGCAACCTCTTCTGGGTCGCCGGAGCCGGGCAGCACCACGCCTATGCTGGACTGGCTGCGTACACCCGACAGCACTCAAACCCAACTGGGAACTCTCTGCGCATGACGTCAAGATGACATCATTAGTGATGGCCCGAACCGTTCGCCTGGCGAACCTTTCTGGGCCTCTTACTACTTCCGGGTCGCAATGACCCGGAGTAGTACGCCTGCGCTGCCCGGCGGAGCGCGTCCTAGATCGCGCTCCCGTTGCCGGGCACTTTCTGCGCATGTGCGTGACGTCATGAGTGACGTCACGCTCATGCGCAGAGAGTGCCCGGCAACAGGAGCGCGATCTAGGACGCGCTCCGCCGGGCAGCGCAGGCGTACTACTCCGGGTCATTGCGACCCGGAAGTAGTAAGTGCCCCACAGTAGCAGAGCGGTTCGCCGGCGAACGGTTCGGGAACCGTTCGCTACATCTCTAGACATCATGCGCAGTGCACTCCTGGCCGCAATTGTGTGCTGTATGATGCGCACAGGTGGGCCAGGGTAGGCGCGGTGCTGCCCATTTTCAGCGAGCCGGGGGGAACTTAGCAGGCAAAGGAGGGGAACGGGGGGAGCGGTGGTTATCAGGAAAGCTCATTGTACATGCCTGTCCCCCCACATTTCTAATAAGAGAGTTGGCTCAGGTATCCTTTATGGCGATTTGCTCTCGGAATTCACCCTGACTGCACGGAAAACAATACTTTACTCTGTGACTGGACACATACTTAAAGTGATCCTTAAGCCAACGGGAAAAAATGAGATTTACTCACCTGGGGCTTCTCTCAGCCCCCAGCAGCCGATCGGTGCCCTCGCAGCTCCGCTCCGATGCCTCTGGACCCGCCGGCGACGACTTCCGGTTTCGCCGTCACCGGCCGACAGGCATGGGAACGCGAGTGATTGTTCGCATTCCCAGCCTGTATATCGCCCCTATGCTGCTATTGCGGCCTCTTGGCAATAAACCGGAAGTGCTCGCCGGCGGGTCCTGGGACATCAGAGCGGAGCTGCGAGGGCACCGATCGGCTGCTGGGGGCTGAGGGAAGCCCCAGGTGAGTAAATCTCATTTTTTCCCGTTGGCTTAAGGATCACTTTAAACTCCATAGTAACAGGTCATCGGGACAGATAATGTCAAGACAATATATACGATATGTAAAATGCTAGCGCTATATAAATACTAAATAACGATAATATATCCCAACTAAAAAGTGTCTTTGCTCCTGGTAGTTATGTCACATAAAATAGGTCTCTCCTGTAAAAAAAAAAAAAAGAAAAAAAAAGTGCAGTGACTGTATTAATGTGGAAACTGAACAGCAGCTAGATGTCTGGTGGGATTACACTCTCAGTATTCTAATCAAGCACTTCTGACTGCTGTCTGCCCTGCAACTTACCCTAACGTCCTGCCCTGTCAGTAATCTTCTCCTACAATCAGCCACCTTCAGCACATTACAATAGACCCCATTCACAGCATGGAAGTGCTCTGTGATTAATTACCATTGGAGGGCAGCTCTGCAGAAGTACAGTCTGAGCTGTGCTATGTCTGATTGTGCTGCCTTCTCTCTGTGGAATGAGGAAGCAATCTCCACAGAATGAGGAAGTCATGTCTGCGCATGTCTGCCATGGAGGGAAGCTTTGTGGCAGCGTAATCAGACATTACACCGTATCTCCTCTCCTCCACCACCTTCTCTTCCTGCTATTACATCACTTCCCTTTTTGTGTTTACATCTCTTCCTTCCTTTGGCTTTATGACCTCCTAACTATGCGTTCCACTTGGAAGAGGTAACATTGCCATCTAGTGGTGAATAAGCTAACTGCAGTCTCTGTTTGCAGTAGTAATGAGATCATATTTCATATAGTAGTAATTTCACAGCGAAATGTACAATTACCATGCAAAAATCATAAAGCAAAATTTCAAACTGTTACAACATTCATTTTGTACATAATCATGATTAAATAGGTAGAATTACGCATTGACTTATAACTTCAGGAAACATTCATCTCTGTGAAAATGCCTGTTGACTTCAATGCATTTGGTGGGAATTCATTTTTGCATACACACCCATACATTTTTCTCACCTATATTAATTTTTTGCATTGTTCAAAACACTTTAGTGAATCTCATAAATGTACATTTGCATGGCTTGGAAACAAAATTTGAATTATTTGCAAAATAGTAAGAATTATTTACTGCACATCATAAAACAGAAATTTGCCTTCTTAACCACTTAAAGAGGAACTCCAGCCTAAACAAACATACTGTCATTAACCCTCCTGGCGGTTTGTAAAAATCCGCCAGGGGGCAGCAAAGCCGTTTTTAAAAAAAAAAAATGTTTTTTTTTTCATGTAGCGAGACAAGGTCTCGCTACATGATAGCCGCTGAGCTCAGCGGCATCCCCCCAGCCCCTCCGATCGCCTCCGGTGATCGGAGATCAGGAGATCCCGGGATGACGTCATCGACGACCTCGACGTCGTGACGTCAAAGGGGCCACTCAGGGTCCCCTTTATCAAGGCAAGTAGCAGAAAAGACATATACACCTAGTCAGTGCAAAACAATCACAATAAGTACCCCCAAGCACAAATCCCTATCTACGCCCATGGGCGTGTGCATCAATCAAAAAATCGTTTCATATTTGAATTGCAGACTGTGTCCTATCATTAGATCTTCTCACCTGTCAGTCCTGCCCTGCTCACCGCCTCCACCGGCCCATATCAGAGTTAACATCACAGCGTTCGTCTCCATGCATGGCGTGGGCGTGGCTACTGGTCACTCCAAGGACCAACCAACCCTCAGCCAATCAGCATGTCAGCGCGTTCCGCATCACGTGTACGCACATACGCATCGTCACATGGCGTGCGCAAGCACGTCCATCTCAATGTCGTGGCGTCATGCGTACGTACAGACGCATAGTCACGTAACATCAACGCGTACGCCACAGCATGCGCATGCGTCCCACCCTGCTGCACTAGGCAGTCTCAAAAAGGGGCGTATGACTGAGACGTCATACGCAACCATCTTTTGGGCATGTCCGCAATAAAGACGGCGCATTGCATTCAATTAGCATACCGTTGCCATAACACCACAACATTAGGTGCAGTCCCATACTATAACAATATGAGACCGCACAAAAAACGAATGTCACTCTAGTGGGCATGTAGAGCCATAAGACAGGCGGACTGTATACCACACAGGTGAGACAAAGCAATACTGCAAAGACACATATCTGCATATATTCACATTTTAGGAGTTAAAGGATATGTTGAAGGGGGCTTCCGGCAACCCTCGAAGTGCATGTGACAACCCCTATGAAACATAAAACATAAGTAATCATAAAAACACTTAAAAACAACCTGTTGCAAACAAAAACATTGATAGTATATGACACATTATCGCTCACCCAGAAAACATGCTAATCCATTATTGCTGTTAAGACCATTGGGCTTCACAGTATTTAATGTAAAAATCCAGAACGCTTCCCTTTGTAGCAAACGCCTTTTCCGATCGCCCCCTCTTCTAGGGGCCAACACCTGTTCGATAGCCATCCCCCTTAGACTGTGCATACTATGTCCTGCCTCAAGAAAATGTACTGCCACTGGTTTGGTGGCATCTGGTTTCCTACCCTTCTCCTCTGCCTCAAGTGCCATTTTAATGTCACTGCGATGCTTCTGGAATCATTTCTTGAATGGCCCCGTGGTCTTACCCACATAGGCCAGGCCACAGGGACACTTCAAGAGATATACAACGAAGTCCGAGTCGCAGTTCAGATATTGTTTGATACTGTACTTCTGGCAAGTGTGGGGGTGTACAAAGTAACTTCCAGTGTTAAGTGCTGTGCATACATTACACCTAAAGCACTTAAAGCACCCAGTTTTCTGAGACAACATCATTTGGGGTTTAGCATATTTTTGCCAGGGATCGGCCTCAACCAATCTAGTTCTAAGACTAGGACATGACCTGTAGGAATGCAGAGGTTTTTTCTTAACCAAATTCGGGAGGGATTTATCCGCCGCCAGTATGGGCAAATGTGCCTCCACGATACGCTGTATTCCCTTGGCTGCACGACTATATGTCTGCACGAAGGGAATTCCCGTCTCCCTGTTGCGATCCCGTCGATCCACTCCTAGCCATCTATCCTCTGCCTTCCTCAAGGCCATCTCAAGAACATCCCCAGGGTAGCCCCTCTCCTTGAACCTACTAGTCATCAGAGAAATCTGGGATGCCCGATCGGACGCATCATTGCAGATCCGCAGCACCCTAAGGTACTGAGACACCGGCAATGAGTTTTTCAGATGCTCGGGATGAAAGCTTTCATACCTCAGCAAACTGTTGCGATCAGTGGGCTTTTGATACAAAGTCGTGCGAAAACCCCAGTCCTCAATGATGACACGCACGTCCAGAAATGTAACACTTGTCTGGGACCATTCAGGATTAAACACAATGCCCTTAATGAGACCGTTCAAAAACTCAATGAACGCCAGAAGGGCATTCTCATCACCCCTCCAGACCAGGAAGATGTCGTCAATAAACCTAAGCCACTTGACGACACCCTCCTGGAATGGTACACTGGGAAAAATCATGGTTTCCTCCAGGAAACCCACAAATAGGTTTGCGAATGCAGGAGCTGCCCATGGCAGTTCCCCTGCATTGTCTGAACCACATGTTTTCAAATCTAAAGCAATTGTTTTCCAGAATTACCTCCAGACAATTCAAAACAAACTCAGTGGGCAGACATTTGTGCTGAACATCAAGTTCTAAGCCCTTAGTCAAAAAATGTCTAACAGCAACAAGTCCCTCCTGGTTGGGTATACATGTGTACAAGGAAGAAATATCCATTGTACACAGGTACACATCCCCACCCACACTTCCCAGAGCCCCCAGTTTCATCAGGAAATCCTCAGTGTCCTTAATGTAAGCTGGTAGGGACCTCACAAAGGGTTGCAGGACTTGGTCCACCAAGCGGGCCAGAGGCTGCGTGGCTGAATTTGTCCCGGACACAATAGGTCTGTATTTTAATGGAGAAGTACCCTTATGGACCTTAGGAAGGCCATATATGACCGGTATTTGGGGAAAATCTGCCCACTGAGTTTGTTTTGAATTGTCTGGAGGTAATTCTGGAAAACAATTGCTTTAGATTTGAAAACATGTGGTTCAGACAATGCAGGGGGACTGCCATGGGCAGCTCGGCAGCTCCTGCATTCGCAAACCTATTTGTGGGTTTCCTGGAGGAAACCATGATTTTTCCCAGTGTACCATTCCAGGAGGGTGTCGTCAAGTGGCTTAGGTTTATTGACGACATCTTCCTGGTCTGGAGGGGTGATGAGAATGCCCTTCTGGCGTTCATTGAGTTTTTGAACGGTCTCATTAAGGGCATTGTGTTTAATCCTGAATGGTCCCCGACAAGTGTTACATTTCTGGACGTGCGTGTCATCATTGAGGACTGGGGTTTTCGCACGACTTTGTATCAAAAGCCCACTGATCGCAACAGTTTGCTGAGGTATGAAAGCTTTCATCCCGAGCATCTGAAAAACTCATTGCCGGTGTCTCAGTACCTTAGGGTGCTGCGGATCTGCAATGATGCGTCCGATCGGGCATCCCAGATTTCTCTGATGACTAGTAGGTTCAAGGAGAGGGGCTACCCTGGGGATGTTCTTGAGATGGCCTTGAGGAAGGCAGAGGATAGATGGCTAGGAGTGGATCGACGGGATCGCAACAGGGAGACGGGAATTCCCTTCGTGCAGACATATAGTCGTGCAGCCAAGGGAATACAGCGTATCGTGGAGGCACATTTGCCCATACTGGCGGCGGATAAATCCCTCCCGAATTTGGTTAAGAAAAAACCTCTGCATTCCTACAGGTCATGTCCTAGTCTTAGAACTAGATTGGTTGAGGCCGATCCCTGGCAAAAATATGCTAAACCCCAAATGATGTTGTCTCAGAAAACTGGGTGCTTTAAGTGCTTTAGGTGTAATGTATGCACAGCACTTAACACTGGAAGTTACTTTGTACACCCCCACACTTGCCAGAAGTACAGTATCAAACAATATCTGAACTGCGACTCGGACTTCATTGTATATCTCTTGAAGTGTCCCTGTGGCCTGGCCTATGTGGGTAAGACCACGGGGCCATTCAAGAAACGATTCCAGAAGCATCGCAGTGACATTAAAATGGCACTTGAGGCAGAGGAGAAGGGTAGGAAACCAGATGCCACCAAACCAGTAGCAGTACATTTTCTTGAGGCAGGACATAGTATGCACAGTCTAAGGGGGATGGCTATCGAACAGGTGTTGGCCCCTAGAAGAGGGGGTGATCGGAAAAGGCGTTTGCTACAAAGGGAAGCGTTCTGGATTTTTACATTAAATACTGTGAAGCCCAATGGTCTTAACAGCAATAATGGATTAGCATGTTTTCTGGGTGAGCGATAATGTGTCATATACTATCAATGTTTTTGTTTGCAACAGGTTGTTTTTAAGTGTTTTTATGATTACTTATGTTTTATGTTTCATAGGGGTTGTCACATGCACTTCGAGGGTTGCCGGAAGCCCCCTTCAACATATCCTTTAACTCCTAAAATGTGAATATATGCAGATATGTGTCTTTGCAGTATTGCTTTGTCTCACCTGTGTGGTATACAGTCCGCCTGTCTTATGGCTCTACATGCCCACTAGAGTGACATTTGTTTTTTGTGCGGTCTCATATTGTTATAGTATGGGACTGCACCTAATGTTGTGGTGTTATGGCAACGGTATGCTAATTGAATGCAATGCGCCGTCTTTATTGCGGACATGCCCAAAAGATGGTTGCGTATGACGTCTCAGTCATACGCCCCTTTTTGAGACTGCCTAGTGCAGCAGGGTGGGACGCATGCGCATGCTGTGGCGTACGCGTTGACGTTACGTGACTATGCGTCTGTACGTACGCATGACGCCACGACATTGAGATGGACGTGCTTGCGCACGCCATGTGACGATGCGTATGTGCATACACGTGATGCGGAACGCGCTGACATGCTGATTGGCTGAGGGTTGGTTGGTCCTTGGAGTGACCAGTAGCCACGCCCACGCCATGCATGGAGACGAACGCTGTGATGTTAACTCTGATATGGGCCGGTGGAGGCGGTGAGCAGGGCAGGACTGACAGGTGAGAAGATCTAATGATAGGACACAGTCTGCAATTCAAATATGAAACGATTTTTTGATTGATGCACACGCCCATGGGCGTAGATAGGGATTTGTGCTTGGGGGTACTTATTGTGATTGTTTTGCACTGACTAGGTGTATATGTCTTTTCTGCTACTTGCCTTGATAAAGGGGACCCTGAGTGGCCCCGAAACGATCGTCGGCCTATGCAGGTCTGACTATGTATCTCTGTACATGTGATGGGACAATAAAATTGTGGTGATTGCTCCGATAAGTCTGTGTGCGGACTCCTCCATGACGACAGTGACGTCAAAGGGGACTCCGATCCACCCCTCAGCGCTGCCTGCCACTGATTGGCCAGGCAGCACACGGGGTCTGGGGGGGGGGGGGGGGGGGGGAGGCAGCTGCGTCGCGGCAGATAGCGGCGGCGATCGGATTGCACACGCAGCTAGCAAAGTGCTAGCTGCGTGTAGCAAAAAAAAAAAATTATGCAATTCGGCCCAGCGGGGCCTGAGCGGTGCCTTCCGGCGGCATAGCCCATTGAGCTCGGGCTTACCGCCAGGAAGGTTAAGTTACATTAGTTATGTTAATTAAAGTAGATAGGTAATATAATCTCTTACCCACCCTGAACAGGCAAATGTTTGATTTCATGATGGCAGCCATCTTTTTGGTTGAAAGGAGGTGACGGGGAGCATGAGACACAGTTCCAACTGCCCTGTGTCCTGATCACCCCTCCCATTTGCTAGGCAACGGGAATAACAACATAGAAAATCCCATCATGCTCTGCACAGCATCAGGGAAAAAAAGCCCAGGCTTTTTTTCTTTGATGGGTGGAGCTTAGCTAAAAATGCAGCTAAAAATGATGCTTTGGTAAGAAAAACAAAGTTCTGATGCTGTGAAACTGTTAAAGAAACACCAAGCCTTTTCAGTTCTGCTGAGTAGATTTTTAGTCCGGAGGTTCACTTTAAGGACCAGCGGTCTCTGGGCACTTAAAGAGACACTGAAGCGAGACTAAATTTCGCTTCAGGTCTTATACATAGCAGGGTCACGTGTGCCCCTGCTAAACCACCGCTATCCCGCGGCTTAACGGGGGTCCCTTCACCCCCAACCCACCCCCCGCAAAAGTTGGTCGGAAAATGGTCGCTGGCTGTCTCTTCCTGGTGAGGCAGGGCTAACGGCTGCAGCCCTGCCTCCCAGCGCGTCTATCAGACGCGCATCGCCGCCTCTCCCCCGCCCCTCTCAGTGAAGGAAGACTGAGAGGGGCGGGGGAGAGGCGGGGATACGCGTCTGAAAGACGCGCATGGGGCAGGGCTGCGGCGGTTAGCCCTGCCCCAACCAGGAAGCGCTCCCCGCTGCACGGAGGGGGTATGGGGCGCTAGGGAGCCCCGTTAAGCCCGGTGTTTTAGCAGGGGCGAGCATGCCCCTGCTAGCTATGAGGTCTGAAGCGAGATCTATTCTCGCTTCAGACTCTCTTTAAAGAGAACCAGAGATGAAGCACCCTCATGTATTTTACCTTATAAATCAGTGGGAACATGACAGTAAACACCTAATCTGCTCTTTGTTTCATTGTTCTCCGTTTAATTTGCCTGTTATCACCTCTGATAAGAATCCCGACTGAGCAGTCAGTCTGGCTTTGCTACAGAATGATTATAGCTGAGACTGTGTTCTTTGGTGTCTTTTCAAGTCCAAGCCTGCCCCCTGCTGGCTCTGCTCAGGAATCATTGTAGCTGAGTCATTATAGCAAAGCCAGACTCAATGCTCAGTCCAGGATGATTATCTCAGCTGATAACAGACACTTTTAGCAGTGAGGATGAAACAGAGAGCAGGGTAAATGTTTTCTCTAATGTTCCCACTGATTTATATGGTAAAATACAAGAGGGTGCTTCGTCTCTGGTTCACTTTAAGGACCAGAGACCGCAGGTCCAATCTCGACGAATCGCCGCACATACCCGCCGCAACCGCCATCACCGCTGCTCCCCGAGACCCCCAGGACACAGACTATGCCGTCTCTATGATGCAGAGACATGTGAGCCGGTCAGGAGCCGCTTTCATTGGCTCCTGACCCTGTTTTTCAATGTAAGCCAATGGGAGTGGCTTACATTGAAAGACAGGGCCAGGAGCCAATGAAATCGGCTCCTGACCCGCTCACATGACTCTGCCATCCATAGAGACAGGCAGAGCCTGTGAGATGCGGCGAGTAACGTCGGGTTTGAGCGGCGCGATCGGCGGGAAGCGACAGAAATGGCGAATGCGCGCTGCGGACGGTGATTGAGATCTATGCCCTGCCTGCCAGGAGCCCACCAATACAGGGCGTAGATCTCAATCGCCGCGGTCCTTATCTAGTTAAAACAGAAGGTATTTGTGATTATTCAGCGTGAAGTGAGCATATGATGTCTCACACAATGCATCACTGGTGAATATGCAAATCATCCTTTGTTGTCCCTGTAAGCTAGCCACACCTCCAGAACAACTGGAATGCAATGATGTGTCAGTTTGTTAATTGTACAGAGCCACAATAATCCAACATGCATACAGACTGTTTCTGATTTGTTGATCCTCATCAGTGCCTGGCAAGGGATAATTTGCATATTTAGCAGTGATGCATTGTGGGGGACATCTCATATGCTCACTCCAATCTGAATAATCACAAATACCTGCTGTTTTAAAAAGGTAAACTTTTGTTTTGCATAACATTTTAGTAAGGAGGCTTTTGGTCCTTTGTAGTCCCTTACACAGTGCTAGGGGTTCTGGTTCACCTTGAGCTTAGTGGATAGTCTTATGTACATCATTCATAATTGTGAAAATTGCATGAAATTTTAAAATTATGGTCAACACAGTTTGCAGAGTCACCCTCAGTGTCTAAATGAGGCTTCATTCACATTGCGTTCCGTTCGCATGTCTGTCCGCGTTGGGCGGGTTTTGTGGGTTTTTTTTCCCTGATTCCCGGTGATTACCTGCAAGGTTGTTTTTTTTTTTAAACCACTTTTGTAAGCGTTTTTGCCGAGCGATTGCGGTTTTTCACTTGCTGACTTTAGTCAGGAAGTGAACTCTTTGAACCGGAAAAGAATAAGTACAATGTATTTATTCTTAAAAACGTGAACGCAATCGCTGCACAAACAGTTTCTCCTATACCTTCCATTGAGGCAGAATCGCCTCACAAATGGTGCAGGCAACACTTTACTGACCGCAAAGTGCACGACCCGCGCGGATAAGAAGGTGTTCAAAAAGGAGGAAATTAGAGAAAAGAGGTATCTTTATATGACACTTTTGCAGTTAGCCGAGTCCAAGTTTGCTGTAATAGGAGCGCTGCCTGTGGGATCTCTAGGAATCTATTATCACATCTGTTTTTTACATGAGTCAAGCAGAACTTTGCGTGGGAGTCTTTAATAGGTAAAGGTAGAAAGAGAAAAGAGATTAAAGGAACATTAAAAATGAATTTTATATAAAATGTATAATATTTTTGTGGCAACATTAGTAATGGATGTAAAAGCATTTTAAAGAAAGGACTCTGCATATATGTTTGTCATGTAATGCTTTTTACATCCCAGGTACCTGTACATCAGTGTCCCCTGAAGAAACTGATGGAGGAACAGTCCATCTTCATAGGTGATGCCGCTGATGTAAAATCTGAGCAGCACAGTCTACTGTATATCCTGGCTCCGCCCCCCCTCCCAAAACAGAGTTAGGTTTAAGGAATAAGAGACATCTGCTATCGCTCCGCTTATGCTGCCCCCCTCCTCAATGCGAGATGTAACTCACTCGGTTACTGTAGAAATTGCTATTATGCCCACCAGTTGTATGTAAGAGGAGGGAGCATATCTCCCTTCTAACGCTCCTGCCCTGTACCTTCTGTGCGCACACTAAGGGCTCGTTCACACTAGGGGTGTTTTTCTGCCTTTTTTCAAGCACAGACGATTTTGAAAATAGCCCACAAAACGCTGGTGCAATGAATCTCTATGAGAAGGTTCATATCAGCGCGGTTCATGCATTGTGCGTTCAGCAAAGCGCTGCCTGTACTTTTTTTTGGCCATTTTTGCTATAATGGAAGGTATAGGAAGAGCGCTAAGTGCTCACAAAACCGCTTTATGCGGCGATTCCCGGGTCAAAGAGTTCACTTCCTGACTTGCGTAAGGAAGTGAATTACAAAACCGCTCTGGAAAAGTGTTTTTTCCAGAAACGCACTCGCAGTGGAACGACAGGAGGGGGAATCACACAAAAATGCAAAATGCTTGCGTGATGTGTGAATTTTTTTTCTTTTTTAATATGGAAAGGATTCAGGTGTTTTATTATTCCACTAAAACTACTTGGATTTCTGCAACCTCGATATTCCAGCAAAACAGAACTTAAATGACAGCAGCATAAGCAGAACTACCAGCATATGTAGTGTCCACAGACAGAGAACTCCAAGAAGTCCAAAGATAAAGCCCAGGCAATTAGTCCAGTATTCCATATAGAGGCAATTGGATTTCTTCCCTCCTGCAACTATTGGATCCAGGGGGTTGGAGAACCAGCGCTGCAGCTTGCTGTCTCCAAGTACCTGACCTTATACGGCAGATACAGGATCCTATCCACCTGGAGACGCCTTGCTCCCAGACCATTCAGTAGATACAGACAATTCCCTCCTCTAGGAGCTGTGTGGTCCAGCAGAAATGGTCCAGTCAGACCATTGTCTATTGGTAAGCTGATTGGAGGAAGCTTACAGAGGGAGGGAGGGAATGGATGCAGGTGGGGAGTGGCGATATGCAGGAGGCGAGGGAGCGGAGGTAAATGACAGCTTAAATGTAAACAGCCAGCTAGCGACAATCTGTGTGTCGCTAGCGTGGCGTTTTTTCTAAGGGGGGACAGCAGAGCATGTGGGGGGGGGGGGGGGGGCACAGTATAAGGACACAGAGGCTGGGCATTGTATGCTGAATGTGCCCGTGTCCTCATATTAATGTCAGAAACCCCCCTCAGGTTCTCTTTAAGTAAGAAAAAGTAAAACAGGGTTAGGAATGTGCCGGGACCATCAGGGTGAGCTACTGATCCGTTACTCCCAGAGGATCTAATCTCTTCCAGCAATTCCATATCTCACAATATTGTTTCATGTTACCTTTGGCTCCACAAACTAGTTCCTCTATTTCTCTACCCCTATTGGTCCATTGTTTTATACTGAGGATCTGTTAATTGGCCCATTTTCAAGCTGCATACATTTGCATGAACTCGGAAATATTTGCATCTCATTGGCCCTCTTTAATGTAGCGCTACCATATGGATGTGTCTCCATAGTTACAGGGAGTGTCAGTTTCTTGCCCCAGACTGGGAGGAAGAGGCAGAATCACTGGAGAAACTGCAAAACATCAAAATGAACTTCCGCACACTCATGCAAATCCTCATGCGAACCCACTTACAAAAATCATGCAGCAATCAATGCTGTCCCTACAGCTAAGCTGGGATCTTCGTTACAAGAATAAGTCTCTTGCGTAGTCACATACGCCGCGTAGAGGTAGCCCAGTGTTGTATGTGTCCTAACTCTGGCCCTGTAACATGCATAGCACAAACATGCACGCATTCAGCGCATCAAAACCTATCTAATAGGAGCACATATCCTTAACGTCCTCTCCTGGGACAGATGTGCATCTAACTAATCCTGCAAGGGAGCTGCCAGTACCTACATATGTTCCATGCGAACACACCAGTGAGCTGTGTGAGATAAGATCACTAATAGGGGAAGAGGGAGAGCACTAGATTTTAATTTTTTTTCACTGGAGAAACTGTCTGGACTGGGATGTCCACTTAATCCCTCCATATCTCTCCTGGGACTCCCATTCTCTTCTGGCCGCGCTCCTCCTCCTCCCAGCAGCTCCTCCTCCCAGCCGCTCCTCCCCCCAGAGCTCCTCCTTCCAGCAGCTGACAGACTGGTAGGTGGGACATAGAAGTCCTCTCCTCCCTCCACCATTACTGAGCTTATGGGAAGTGTCCTGGAATCAGGTGACTGATCACCCCAGGGCAGTGACATGACTATGTACTCTGTAATGTGCTGCAGGAGATGTCAGTGCTATAGAAATACATAATAATATGGTAGGACATTAGACTATGACTATGGTAGGATTAGATTGTGAGCTCCTCTGGGGACAGTCAGTGACATGACTATGTACTCTGTAATGTGCTGCAGAAAATGTCAGTGCTATATAAATACATAATAATAATATGGTAGGGCATTAGACTATGACTATGGTAGGATTAGATTGTGAGCTCCTCTGAGGACAGCCAGTGACATGACTATGTACTCTGTAATGTGCTGCAGAAGATGTCAGTGCTATATACATACATAATAATAATAATAATATGGTAGGGCATTAGACTATGACTATGGTAGGGTTAGATTGTGAGCTCCTCTGAGGACAGCCAGTGACATGACTATGTACTCTGTAATGTGCTGCAGAAGATGTCAGTGCTATATAAATACATAATAATAATAATAATATGGTAGGGCATTAGACTAGGACTATGGTAGGATTAGATTGTGATCTCCTCTGAGGACAGCCAGTGACATGACTATGTACTCTGTAAAGTGGTGTGATAAATACATAATAATTATATAGTAGCACATTAGACTATGACTATGGTAGGATTATTGCTAAAAAGAACTGTAGGAGGCGCCGAAGAGATTCTATTCTATAGTCATAAAATGTAGGAGTAAATTTCTCTTACCTCCATAACAGAACAAACCAATTGGGTAGATATAAATTTTAATGATGCACAAAAGACAACGCGTTTCACGGGTGCTGCCCTGTTTCCTCTGGTCAATAACAAGTCCCTAAGTCTGCAGCAATCGCGGGTCTGGGTGCCTCTTAATAATAGAACTTGCACCCTGTATGTATTTATAGAGTTTAGCCTGTCTAATCCCCCCTCATCTGTGATTAATCCCAAATTGTAATTTGATCTCTCACCAGTGTCAGCTGACTGCCATGGCAGAGCAGCTACTTTGTATACACAGGATGTTAACAATATGTCTGCTTCCATGAAAGCAGGAAGTAGACACCCTGCAGATTTATATCAGCTGTAACAAATCAATGTTTTTCTTTAAAGGTTATTATGCTGTTGCATGTCTTTTAGAGCAGAGAGGAAGTTCTGAGTTCAGGTCCGCTTTAATGACTGTGTTCTGCCAGACAGCAAGACCTGCTGACCTGCTGTTCTCTGATAGCTAATTTCCTTATGGTTTGTGTCTACATATCGGTGTTCCCTCCCTGGCAAATCGCTCCTGTGATTACTGTGTGAGCCATTGTCAGGTGCTCTGAGGGTGAATAGATCTGAGCAGCAGCACTGATGGACATTGTTACATTTACAAGGGGGTAATACTGTGTACCAGGCCTGATAGCTAATTTCCTTATGGTCTGTGTCTACATATCGGCGTTCCCTCCCTGGCAAATAGCTCCTGTGATTACTGTGTGAGCCGGTGTCAGGTGCTCTCAGGGTGAATAGATCTGAGCAGCAGCACTGATGGAAAACTTTACATATAAAAGGGGGTAATACTGTGTAACATGGCGACTGATTGCAGTAATACCCAAGAAAATCATATATAAGCTTCTGTATGTGACACTTCTTTCTATGGTTACATCATTATTTGGGTTAAAAAAAGACGTACCTCCATCGAGTTCAATATTCCAGATGTGGCCTTACTAGAGAGTTAAACGGGCAATATTATGCTAGCATCTCGAGTTGTTATTTCCCTTTTAATGCATCCCAACATTTTGTTAGCTTTAGCTGCAGCTGCTTGGCATTGAATATGATTATTTAACTTGTTGTCGATGAGTACTCCTAAGTCCTTCTCCAAGTTTGATGTCCCCAACTGTATCCCATTTATTTTGTATGGTGCTAGACCAGGGGTCTGCAACCTTTAAGACATAAAGAGCCACTTGGACCCGTTTCTGAAAAGAGAAAAAAACTGGGAGCCGCAAAACCATTATAAAACAAATCTAACACTGCATATATTGTTTTCTTACCTTAATGCTATATACAGGATCAGATATGACCCCAATATGCACAAATTGCTAGCAGATATGACCCCAATATGCACAAATCGTTAGCAGATCTGACCCCAATATGCACAATCCTTCAGCAGATCTGACCCCAATATGCACAATCCTTCAGCAGATATGACCCCAATATGCACAAATCGTTAGCAGATATGACCCCAATATGCACAAATTTTTAGCAGATATGACCCCAATATGCACAAATTGTTTGCAGATATGACCCCAATATGCACAAATCCTTCAGCAGATCTGACCCCAATATGCACAATCCTTCAGCAGATCTGACCCCAATATGCACAATCCTTCAGCAGATCTGACCCCAATATGCACAATCCTTCAGCAGATCTGACCCCAATATGCACAATCCTTCAGCAGATCTGACCCCAATATGCACAATCCTTCAGCAGATCTGACCCCAATATGCACAATCCTTCAGCAGATCCAGTGTTCTCCCCAGGCTCTTTTAGCCGGGTGCTCCACCCGGCTAGATTTGGTGACCACCCGGCTGTCATCGGCTCACCTCCTCACATCCTCCTATGCTGTAAGCAGAGTTGCCCTGCATTTCATCTCAACCCACCCGGCTACTTTTTCATGCCACCCAGCTGGAAAAAAGTTCTGGGGAGAACACTGAGATCTGACCCCAATATGCACAAATCCTTCAGCAGATCTGACCCCAATATGCACAATCCTTCAGCAGATATGACCCCAATATGCACAAATCGTTAGCAGATATGACCCCAATATGCACAAATTTTTAGCAGATATGACCCCAATATGCACAAATTGTTTGCAGATATGACCCCAATATGCACAAATCCTTCAGCAGATCTGACCCCAATATGCACAATCCTTCAGCAGATCTGACCCCAATATGCACAATCCTTCAGCAGATCTGACCCCAATATGCACAATCCTTCAGCAGATCTGACCCCAATATGCACAATCCTTCAGCAGATCTGACCCCAATATGCACAATCCTTCAGCAGATATGACCCCAATATGCACAATCCTTCAGCAGATCTGACCCCAATATGCACAATCCTTCAGCAAATCTGACCCCAATATGCACAATCCTTCAGCAGATCTGACCCCAATATGCACAATCCTTCAGCAGATCTGACCCCAATATGCACAATCCTTTAGCAGATCTGACCCCAATATGCACAATCCTTCAGCAGATCTGACCCCAATATGCACAAATCCTTCAGCAGATATGACCCCAATATGCACAATCCTTCAGCAGATCTGACCCCAATATGCACAATCCTTCAGCAGATCTGACCCCAATATGCACAATCCTTCAGCAGATCTGACCCCAATATGCACAATCCTTCAGCAGATCTGACCCCAATATGCACAATCCTTCAGCAGATCTGACCCCAATATGCACAATCCTTCAGCAGATCTGACCCCAATATGCACAATCCTTCAGCAGATCTGACCCCAATATGCACAATCCTTCAGCAAATCTGACCCCAATATGCACAATCCTTCAGCAGATCTGACCCCAATATGCACAATCCTTCAGCAGATCTGACCCCAATGTGCACAATCCTTCAGCAGATATGAAAAGAAAAACCCCTTTACTCACCTAGTCAGAAGACCTCCTGTCACGATCTCCTCCTGTCACGACCTCCTTGTGGCGCGCAACTCCCACGATCCTCTTTCTTCCCGACGTCACGTCCTGCCTGCATTACACTGCAGGGCTACAAGAAAATGGCCGCCCGAAGCCCTGCACTGCACTGGTCCGGCGGCCTCTCTGATAGGCTGCCGGCCAGCAGCAGCACACGTCACACGCGCGCCGCAGCCAATGACACACACTACCGGAGGCGCGGCAAAGGTGAAAAAGAGCCGCATGCAGCTCTGTAGCCGCGGGTTGCCGACCCCCAAAACATTCAATTTACTTTGTAAATGTTTAAATATAAAATAAAACCACGAGATATTAAAAAAAGCTCATTTTTAGAAGTAGGATTGTACAATTATTTAACTCATCAATTTATTTTCACCTCGCATTCACTTTAAAAGTAAATATTGGTGACAGTCCCCCCTTTATTCAGTCAAGTAACCACCTCGATCCTCTGAAAGGGAATACATGACAAAACGTGATTGCTTAGAAGATGATGATGTTGCAGGACTGGTGGGCATATTATATGCTAAGGTGTATGAGGTGTTGGCAGAGCACAATGTACTTTCTGATCAGGGATTGCTGCTGACACAGGCTGCATATAAACTAGCAGCGCTGATCTTAGTCCAGCCATGCTGCTGTGTTGGCACTTTTATTAGACGCAAGTCTTAGGACTCTTTCACACTTACTGCGTGTTTTAGTGTTTTGCGGGATGTATAAAAGGCACACCCAATACACACACAGGTGAACGCTACACACGCCATCTTCAGGATGAGGAAAGTTTTTTGGAAACTTTTTTATTGGTAAATATTATGACAGTCATATCAAAACATCAGCAATCATCACATATATTATCACTTAGGAAAGCAAAGTAGCTACAATAACAATGACACACAACATTCCTTCCAATACATCATTTTCCATTTTTATAACCCATCCCCAATTCATCATCAGCTCGCTACATAATTATGCGAGGAGGAGAAGAAACAGTGAAGGAGTCACATCCCCGCGGTCATGTCCGTACAGCTCTCAGTCATCACATTACACCTTAGAAAATAATGAATCCGGCCCCAACTTTAATGTCACCATCTAAGGAGCTCTACTCTCTTGTCTCCCTAATGTGCCTTTCTACTGTTCTGTACTATGCCATTCCGTATACATACACAGTTCCATTATAATGTCTATTTCTGCTCTGGTGTAGTAAAAGACAATACACTAGACAAGACACAGAACATTTATATTGTGCTTTTCTCCTGGCGGACTCAAAGTGCCAGAGCTGCTGCCACTAGGGCGCGCTCAGTAGGCAGTAGCAGTGTTAGAGAGTCTTGCCCAAGGTTTCCTTAGTGAATAGGTGCTGGCTTACTGAACAGGAAGAGCCGAGAATTGAACCCTGGTCTCCTGTGTCAGAGGCAGAGCCCTTACCCAGCACACCATCCAGCCACTTTCAGGCGCCTGCGGCTCAATGACCCCACCCCATACGGACGTTGCCACACAGCTCTGCCAGTATCGGGTATGTCACTGATGCACAGTGTATGTGTTTCTGAGGACTGCTGCTGAGCTCACAGTGAAGTCAGTACAATGGCCACTTGGCCAGCAGTCCTGGGAGTTTGTATACTGTTGTTACAGATAGAAAAAAAAGTATTTTCTTTAGTTACAAAAATACATTTTAAACATCGATATTCCCCTCACTGAGCCCAGAGCTTACGGGATCCTAGCAGGCCATTCATCATCTAAGCAGCAAGAAGATCTGAATCAGGATAATATCAATAAATGGCTAACTTAAAGTGAACCAGAGGTGAGAGTTATATGCAGGCTGCCATAGTTATTTCCTTCTAAGCAATACCAGTTGCGTGGCTGTCCTGCTGAACCTCTTTCTCTAATACTTTCAGCCATAGCCCCTGAACAAGCATGCAGCAGCAGGGCTGCCAGGCAACTAGTATGGTTTTAAAGGAAACAAATATGGCAACCTCCATATTACTCTCACCTCGGGTTCCCTTTTGCCTTCATCAGACTTGGATCCTGTATGCTGACAAGTTGTTGGAGCACACAGCTATATACATGTGACATCAAAAGGGGATACATGGATTTTTTGGAAACAAATACGCGTCATACAATTCTTTAATTGAAACACAACATCCAAATTGAATCTTGAGAGGATGTTAGCTGATTTATGACAAATAGATAAGACTCCTCACATAACTGAGACCCAGACTGCCACAGAGGCATCGTAAATTCTGAGTTCAAGAGTTAGCTGCAAGCAGAGTGGTTACAGTTAGTCGGGGCTGAACAATAATTATGACATTACATATCAACTACCTCATACCAATATAAGAAATTGGTAGCCTTGTTCAATATTTTCTCCACAGATTAGAATCAATGAATAATATCTGTGCAGATGAGTCATCTCCAGGCCCTGAGTTCATAGACATATCTTATTCATTGGATAAAGTCTGTTGTAGCAAACATTTCCCTCACTCAGCACCGGAATACAACGCCTCACCTGTGTGAGTTTTAATATGCATGTTAAGATTTGATTTCTGTGTTAAGCATTTCCCACACTCAGCACAGGAACAGAGCTTCTCACCTGTGCGAGTTTTCTTATGTATATTCAGTTTTGATTTCTGTGCAAAACATTTCCCACACTCGCTACAGGAAAATGGCTGAGTGGATTCTCTCATGCTTAAGCAGATCTGATTTCTGTACAAAACATTTCCCACACTCAGAACAAGAATATGTCTTCTCATCAATATGAGATCTCATGTGTTTAATAAGCTGTGATTTCTGTACAAAACCTTTCCCACACTCAGTACAGGAAAATGGCCTCTCTCCAGTGTGAGATCTCATATGTACAACAAGCTGTGATACGTGTTTAAAACACTTCCCACACTCAGTACAGGGATATGCCTTCTCGCCAGTGTGAGATCTCATATGTACAACAAGGTTAGACTTGGTTAAAAAACATTTCCCACACTCAGAACATGAAAATGGCTTCTCACCTGTGTGGGTTCTCTCATGTGTGATAAGGTCTGCTTTACGCCCAAAACATTTCCCACACAAATCACACGAGTATGGCTTCTCGCCAGTGTGGGATCTCATGTGTTTAGTAAGCTGTGACTTCTGAACAAAGCATTTCCCACACTCAGTACAGGAATACGGCCTCTCTCCGGTGTGACATCTCACATGAAGGGCAAGCTGTGCTTTGCGTATAAAGCTTTTCTCACACTCAGTACAGGAATATGTCTTTCCACCAGAGTGAGATCTCTCATGTCTGAGAAGGTTTGACTTTGATCCAAACAATTTCCCACACTCAGAACATGAATAAGGCTTTTCTCCTGTGTGGGTTCTCATATGTCTGAGAAGATCTGATTTTTGTATAAAACATTTCCCACACTCTGTACAAGAATGTGGCTTTCCACCAGTGTGAGATGACAAGTGTACTGCAAGGGCTGGCATTGTTCCAAAACATTTCCCACACTCTGTACAAGAATATGGTTTCTCACCGGTGTGAGTTTCCTCATGTACAATTAGAGCTAATGTCTCGACAAAACATTTCCCACACTCTCCACAAGAATACAGCCTCTCGTCGGTGTGGCATCTCACATGATTAGTAAGCTGGGACTCCTGTACAAAACATTTCCCACACTTGTTACAGGAATATGGCCGCTCTCCGGTGTGATATCTTATATGCACCGTAAGCTGTGATTTGCGTGCAAAACTTTTTCCACACTCAGTGCAGGAATATGGCTTCTCGCCAGTGTGAGATCTTTCATGTATAGCAAGATTTGTCTTCGAGACAAAATATTTCCCACACTCAAAACATGAAAAGGGCTTCTCACCTGTGTGGCTTCTCATGTGTCTAAAGAGATCTGTTCTCTGTATAAAACATTTCCCACACTCTGTACACGAATAGGGCTTATCACCAGTGTGAGATCGCAAGTGTACGGCGAGGGCTGAATTTGCTCCAAAACATTTCCCACACAGATTACAAGAATACGGCTTCTCGCCTGAGTGAGTTCTCTTATGATTGTGAAGCTGTACTTTCTGAAGAAAACATTTCCCACACTCAGCACAGGAATGTGGCTTCTCACCAGTGTGAGTTTTCTTGTGCTTAACAAGGTATGATTTCTGAACAAAACATTTCCCACACTCAGCACAGTAAAATCCCCTCCTCTCATGGGCTCCAATATGAGGCCCCCCGGGGTTAGACAAGTGAGGGGAGTCTGGGGGTATATTTGGGGTCACCAGGATATCTGCAGGAGACTCTTGTCCAGTGACATCATCATCCGTTGTACAGTCTGTGGATACAGAGAGACGAGTCTCTGAGAGGTTCCTGATGCCGGGACTCCGCCCTGCAAATAGAGAAACCTCATCACTTCCTGTTGGAGAATTCTGATAAGAATAATAGTTATACAAACATGAAGAAAACATCTCTGAGAATATGCCTGTAATAAGGTAATTTAGTACCTCCTAAGGCCTCTTTTCCGTGGACAGTTGATAGGCAGTGAAATGCCTCACAAACTCTCACAACTGCTCACTGCTGCCTGGTGACTGCTTATTGCTGCCTGGTAACTGCTCACTGCTTGTTGCTGCCTGTTAACTGCTCACTGCAGCCTGGTAACTGCTCACTGCAGCCTGGTAACTGCTCACTGCAGCCTGGTAACTGCTCACTGCAGCCTGGTAACTGCTCACTGCAGCCTGGTAACTGCTCACTGCAGCCTGGTAACTGCTCACTGCAGCCTGGTAACTGCTCACTGCAGCCTGGTAACTGCTCACTGCAGCCTGGTAACTGCTCACTGCTGCCTGGTAACTGCTCACTGCTGCCTGGTAACTGCTCACTGCTGCCTGGTAACTGCTCACTGCTACCTGGTAACTGCTTGATGAGCACACAGTTCAACTGTCAGTGGAAAAGAGGCCTAAGAGTTGGAAAGTCCTCACCTTATAATTAGTGGTACCAAGCTAACCCAACCACAATGTGTGCGTTATGTACAGTCCGATGTCTGTGCATAACCGATGTCTGTGTGTAACGCATGCATTGTGGTCGGGTTAGCTTAGTTTAAGACAATCTCATATCTCTGAGAACAAAAATCGCTGCCAGAGTCCGAGGAGTTTAGATACATCCAGGTTGCCCATTATAGTGATGCTGTTCTCCCCCTCCCCCCCTTCACCAGGACTTCCATCAAACATCACTGCGCCAGGGACCCTTTCACACTGCGCCAGGGACCCTTTCACACTGCGCCAGGGACCCTTTCACACTGAGCCGAGGACCCTTTCACACTGAGCCGAGGACCCTTTCACACTGAGCTGAGGACCCTTTCACACTGCGCCAGGGACCCTTTCACACTGAGCCGAGGACCTTTTCACACTGAGCCGAGGACCCTTTCACACTGAGCCGAGGACCCTTTCACACTGCGCCCGGGACCCTTTCACACTGCGCCACCTTTCTACCCTGGAATTATTTCCATCTAATATTTAGAATTGATAGCAGCACACTCCCAACAAAAAACAGAATATATCACCAGATGGGAAGTAAACTAAATCTTGCAGAATATTTGGCGTCAGATGCCCGGAGGCTCCATCTCAGCAAAGTTTGTGAAAGCTCCAAACTACAAGTCGGGAGGTCCGCGCAGGCGCAGGAGGCCAGAGTGAGTTACTGGGGCTGAACGGCAGACCACGGGAGGACGGCCAGGGACCGCGCAGGCGCAGGAGGCCAGGGACCGCGCAGGAGGCCAGGACTGATGCAACTGAGCCAGTTACTGGGGCTGAACGGCAGACCACGGGAGGACAGCCAGGCACTGCGCAGGCGCAGGAGGCCAGAACTGACGCAACTGAGCCAGTTACTGGGGCTGATTGCGGCTGAACGGCAGACCACGGGAGGACGGCCAGGGACCGCGCAGGCGCAGGAGGCCAGGACTGACGCAACTGAGCCAGTTACTGGGGCTGATTGTGGCTGAACGGCAGACCACGGGAGGACGGCCAGGGACCGCGCAGGCGCAGGAGGCCAGGACTGACGCAACTGAGCCAGTTACTGGGGCTGATTGTGGCTGAACGGCAGACCACGGGAGGACGGCCAGGGACCGCGCAGGCGCAGGAGGTCAGGACTGACGCAACTGAGCCAGTTACTGGGGCTGATTGTGGCTGAACGGCAGACCACGGGAGGACAGCCAGGGACCGCGCAGGCGCAGGAGGCCAGGACTGATGCAACTGAGCCAGTTACTGGGGCTGATTGTGGCTGAACGGCAGACCACGGGAGGATGGCCAGGGACCGCGCAGGCGCAGGAGGCCAGGACTGATGCAACTGAGCCAGTTACTGGGGCTGATTGCGGCTGAACGGCAGACCACGGGAGGACAGCCAGAGACCGCGCAGGCGCAGGAGGCCAGGACTGACGCAACTGAGCCAGTTACTGGGGCTGATTGTGGCTGAACAGCAGACCGCGGGAGGACAGCCAGAGACCGCGCAGGCGCAGGAGGCCAGGACTGACGCAACTGAGCCAGTTACTGGGGCTGATTGCGGCTGAACGGCAGACCGCGGGAGGACAGCCAGGGACCGAACAGGCGGCCAGGACTGACGCAACTGAGCCAGTTACTGGGGCTGATTGTGGCTGAACGGCAGACCACAGGAGGACGGCCAGGGACCGCGCAGGCGCAGGAGGCCAGGACTGATGCAACTGAGCCAGTTACTGGGGCTGATTGCGGCTGCCGGCAGACCACGGGAGGATGGCCAGGGACCGCGCAGGCGCAGGAGTCCAGGACTGACGCAACTGAGCCAGTTACTGGGGCTGATTGCGGCTGCCGGCAGACCACGGGAGGACAGCCAGGGACCGCGCAGGCGCAGGAGGCCAGGACTGATGCAACTGAGCCAGTTACTGGGGCTGATTGCGGCTGCCGGCAGACCACGGGAGGATGGCCAGGGACCGCGCAGGCGCAGGAGGCCAGGACTGACGCAACTGAGCCAGTTACTGGGGCTGACTGCGGCCGAACGGCAGTCCACGGGAGCACGGCGAGGGACGCACACCTGCTTATGGGGCTGGAGGAAGACTACTGGGAAGATCACAGCTGTAACTATCCTGATCTTTGTTGGTAATGTGGAGTCTCTATCCTTATAGTACAGAGTTCCCCAACCCTGTCCTCAAGGCCCACCAGCAGTACGAGCACAAGGCCCACCAGCAGGACATGTTTTGCAGAAACCCACAAACATGCACAGGTGAGGTAATCAGTGTCTCAGCAGAGCTGAGTAACTACTTCTGTGGATTTCCATAAAACATGCACTGTTGGTGGGTGTGGTGATATATTGAGGTGCTGATGATGTTAGAGAATACACGATCATATTTCTGTCATTTTTCTGTCTACTTTGTCTGCTATATCTCACATGTGTATTCTGCTTTGAAGTGATGGTCATCTGGCTGTACTACATTTGCATCTAAAGGGACTTCAGTGAATAAGCTGGGGTAATCAGACAATGGCAGAAGTGAAGTGTGGAAGTCATTGACACTTGAAACATTTACACTTCTGTTGAGGAAGAGCCTCCTGTGTGTCAATGACTATTTCGTTGTGAGGAAATTAATTTATTGGTGGAGGTGCAAACTATATACTTATCTTTGATCAGCTAGGAAATACTGTCAACAATGGGGTTGTCACCTGTAACTTGGACTAGGGAAATCTTTTCATGTATGTGGGCTATAGTACATTTTTCACATGTGGATCTCTGGAAATCCCATTATGTCTAAGATTTATTTAAAATCTAGTTCCTCCCCTCCCCAAGGAAGTTGCAGCCACCAGGCGTATCTCACAGTATAAAACCGCAGCTAGGATAGCCACAACTTGTAGTTCTTGGAGGTAGCTCACACGGCTAGAACTAACCTGGTTCCTGACCAGAAGTGCGTACTCCCGCAACAACGCCAGATCGATACGCTGGTACGTTTATTTCCCCGTTTATTTTGGTAAGCAAAATCGCTTTGTGTGTATTTTTGTAACTTTTATCTTTGTAACTTTTTTTATTTGTTGTAATCTTTTGTATATAATCTGTTCTGCATTGTTCCACGTTTTTTATGGAATATTAAATCGTTATTTAAGAAGCTTGACTTCTGCTGTACTAAACTAACACTCATAGCCTAGAAGAGATTGAAGTGCAACTGTGTATAGTTCATGCCTAATTGTATGCTTGAGCAACACTACCATATGAAATTGTAATTGCATTGTGTGTGGGGGCGTTTGTCATACGTTGGCCTAAAGCGCGCAGCTGACCCAACGTACGAAAAACGCCAGTGCGAGTAGCGACAGCAGAGTGGCTAACAGTATCATTTGGAACGACTGTTTTTGGGTTTTTGCTTCACTACAGTGTAAGATTGCAACTGTGTGTGTGTGTGGGTGCGTGGCGTTCCCGTATTCGGCCTAAGCGCAAAGCTGACCCAAATACGAAAACGCGGAGTGCGCACTGAGGACTCGACAGCAGAATGGAAGTGTCTAGCGAACAGCTAGTGGTGGCAGTGAGAGGTGTTCTGAGGGGTCCCAGCCTTGGTTTAGCTCGAATAAGGCTGCTCCCCTCTCAGTCTGGTCAAACCCGCAGTCGGGAACCGTATACGCAGGCGTGCCGCGGGCTGGTTCCTGACAGTGGGCCTTGTGGACAGGGTTGGGGAATACTGCTTTAGTATTTTGTCCAAACTTGCCATAGCTTTCCTCCCAAACAACAAGCATCCCTTAATCTAATGGATTTAGATGACATAAATCTAACATGAGTACTAAGGAGCATAGCTAGCATTAGGCCAGTCTGTGAGCAGTGACACAGTCATAACAGAAGAAATTCAATATTTTATGCTGATTACTCACCTGTTCTGCCCTTTGTGAGAGCTTCTTCCTCTTTACATGTCCTCATCACGTCACCCTCCTCCGTAAACTGCTGATCACTCCTCACATATGTCTCATCTTCTTCCTCTTTACTTGTCCTCATCATGTCACCCTCCTCCATAGACTGCTGATCACTCCTCACATACGTCTCTTCTTCTTCCTCTTTACTTGTCCTCATCATGTCACCCTCCTCCATACACTGCTGATCACTCCTCACATACGCCTCTTCTTCCTCTTTAATTAACACCATCATGACACCATCCTCCATAGACTGCTGATCACTCCTCACATACGTCTCTTCTTCTTCCTCTTTAATTTTCCTCATGTTACCCTCCTCCATAGACTGCTGATCACTCCTCACATAGTTACATAGTTACATAGTTATTTTGGTTGAAAAAAGACATACGTCCATCGAGTTCAACCAGTATAAAGTCTCTTCATAAGACATAAGTCTCTTCGTCCTCTTTACATGTCCTCATCATGTCTCCCTCCTCCATAGACTGCTGATCACTCCTCACATACGTCTCCCCTTCTTCCTCTTTACATGTCCTCATCATGTCTCCCTCCTCCATAGACTGCTGATCACTCCTCACATACGTCTCCCCTTCTTCCTCTTTATAGGTCCTCATCATGTCTCCCTCCTCCATAGACTGCTGATCACTCCTCACAATCTTCTCTTGATCTATGAGCTCAGATCTCACTTCTGAAAAGGATAACAGATTATAGCTGTAAGATATTAGCAGTAATAAACAGACCACAGAAAAGAACATAATTTGCTAGGGGGTGATAATATCCCATAAGCTGTGGTATCTGAACATTCACTACCACGGTCCTCTCTCCCAGTGTGCCTTGCTCATCATCTGGTGCTTCTCTCCTCCTCTCCACGCACACATTCCTGGGAATCATGGATGCACTTGCCCTGGGTGCACTTTAAGATGCATGCACTGCTCAAAACCTTCACAACACTAAAAACTGTGTGTGTGTGTGTGTATGGTGTGTATGGTGTGTATGGTGTGTGTGTGTGTGTGTGTGTGTGTGTGTGTGTGTGTGTGTGTGTGTGTGTGTATGGTGTGTATGGTGTGTGTGTGTGTGTGTGTGTGTGTGTTACTGTGGGGGGTAATATGATGATGCTATGCAAAGGAAGATACTGTGGAGGGCATATGGCTACACTGCAGGGTAATATGATGATGCTATGCAAAGGAATAGCCAGCACTGGAGGGACAGGTACTGCATGCAGGGGTGCTTCAATCTGCAGCCCTAAAGGGACTCTCTGCCTCTGTCTGTCTCCTATTGCTTTGTTTCTCTCTCTCTTTCTTTCCTCATTCTCTCTTTAGCTATCCCTTCTCTCTCTATCCACTCTTTTCCAGGACACACTGCCGGACATCTGGAACTGCGGCAGAGCAGAGCGAGCGCCGCCAGTAGATGTGGCTGCTCCCCTCACACAGCACTCCAGACTTCCCCACGCGTCCTTTACTATAGTCATGTGCCGTATGCATATATATATGTATATGCTTACTTTGTACTATACTATATCTGATTGTATGTGTTGAGCGATCGTATGTATGTGTTGTACCATCACCGACCCTGTATGAGACAAAAACAATCCTGGGTACAACCCGTGTTGTACTTGGCGTAATAAACAATTCTGATTGTGACCTCACCTGTGCATGTTTGTGGTTTCCTGCAAAACATGCACTGTTGGTGGGCCTTGAGGACAGGGTTAGGGAACTCTGCTCTATAGTGAAGACACCTCAGGGAATAGAAAATAGACAATGTAGTGTAGACTGTAGTTATATAGCACCTCCTGTATCACTACACACTGCATCAGTCTATGGTGAGAAGGGATGAGGGAACCACCACCGCAGACTCAGCTCCCCCCCCCCCCCCCCACTCACCAGAACACTTCTTTGTACTGCTCATATTATTTCACTGCTTTACCACTTTCCTCCTCCCGGCACGAATAAATTGACCATAGTCTGATCTCACCATAGACTGATAGTGTATGGACACAGGAGGTGATATGCTATATAACTTCATTCTACACTAAATTGTCTTTTCTTTTGGCACTATTATTATTATTTAGTATTTATATAGAGCTGATATCTTCCGCAGCGCTGTACAGAGTACATAGTCTTGTCACTTAACTGTCCCTCGGAGGAGCTCACAATCTAATCTCTGCCATAGTCATATGTCTATGTATGTATTGTGTAGTGTATGTATTGTACTCTAGGGACAATTTAGGGGGAAGCCAATTAACTTATCTGTAAGCTTTTATGATGTGGAATGAAAGCGGAGTGCCCGTAGAAAACCCACGCAGACACAGGAAGAACATACAAACTCCATGCAGATAGTGCTCTGCCTGGGATTTGAACTAAGGAGCCAGCGCTGCAAAGCAAGAGCACTAATCACAATGCCACTGTGCTGCCTTGTCTACTTTATGGGACTCAGCAGGAAACCTCATCGGGAACAGTTCTGCAATCACAGCATCCTCTATAGCATTAACCTCCCTGGCGTTCTGGATGAGCTAGGCTCGTCCAGAGACGCCGGAGGTCACTACTCAGGCCCCGCTGGGCCGATTTGAATAATTTTTTTTTTAAACACGCAGCAAGCACTTTGCCCCATCCGATCGCCGCCGCCCGCCGCCGCTACCCGCCACAATGCAGGGCCCCCCCAGGCGAGACCCCGTGCGCTGCCTGGCCAATCAGTGCCAGGAAGCGCTGAGGGGTGGATCGTGTCTCCCTGTGACGTCACAACGTCGCCGACATGGCGACGGGGGAAGCCCTCCTGGAAATCCCGTTCAGAACGGGATTTCCGGACGGGTGATTGCGCCGGTGGGGATTGGAGGGGTGGGAGGGACGCCGCAGTGAGGGGGGAATCATGTAGCTAGCGCTAGGCTAGCTATATGATAAATTAAAAAAAAAATGTGCAGAAAACGTTCCCGCGGCCAGAGGGCCGCGGGAATCAGAACGCCAGGCAGGTTAAATATTGGGATTGGCCAGACAATGTGGACATAGTTTACTACAGCCTATTGGTAACCTAGCAGTTGGAGGGGGTGTCGTCCACCCAATCATGCTGAATTTCCCCTATGCGGTTTCCTGCTTGGTCCCCTAGAGTAGGGTTGCCAACTCATCCCTTTAAACTCCCTGACGGTAATCACGAGAGTAGCTTGGGCTAGCCGCCAGCAGGGCTGTGGAGTCGGAGTTGTGGAGTCGGAGCAATTTTGGGGGCTTGGAGTCGGAGTCGGGGAAAAATGCACCGACTCCGCCTCCTGATGAATTTAACTGTAATTAAAATTGAAAATATGATCAAATGTTCTATTTCTCAGATAATAGTCATCATAAATAATTTATACATACAGTAATAGCTGTGCCTAGTCCACAAAAATGAAATAAACCAATCAAATTTAGTTACTTGTGCTGCTTCAATAAAGCAGTCCCCGTATTTATAAAGTCAGATATACACATCTGATTGTTACTGTATATATGATGTGTACACAGGAATCTCTTATATATACTAAATAACATCTCTGCTGTAAGAATAAAGCCTGATGTGTAGCCGTGTCACTAATAGAGATGGTCAATGAGATGGAAATAATTCTACATTGATGCTGATTTATGCAAATGTACGCACTCTCTTTGCTCATGAAATCAAATAATTTGATATGTTGTTAAAATTTGGTTTGATGACTACAAATTAAATGGTACCTGAGACGGATGAAAAGAAAAGTGTTATACATACCTGGGGCTTCCTCCAGCCCCCTTCAGGCTAATCAGTCGCTCGCTGTCCTCCTTCACCACCTGGAACTTCTGCTATGAGTCCTGGTAATTCAGCCAGTCAGAGCAGTCTGGCCGCATGCCGCTTCCACAGCCAGGAGCGTTCTGCACCTGCACAATAGTGCTCAGCAGGTGTAGTACGCTCCCGGCGCCGGAGTGTGTGCATGCGCACTACGCCCGACTGGCTCAAGTACCTGGACTCATAGCAGAAGATCCAGGTGGCGGAGGAGGACAGCGAGGGCCTGAAGGGGGCTGGAGGAAGCCCCAGGTATGTACAAAATTTTAAAGAGGAACTGTAGCGAGAAGAATATGGAGGCTGTCATATTTATTTCCTTTTAACCCTCTGGGGGATAATCCCGAGCTGAGCTGAGAGGATTTCTCAGGCCCTGGTTGGCCGATTTGCATAATTTTTTTTTGTTGCACGCAGCTAGCACTTTGCTAGCTGCGTGTATATACCGATCGCTGCCGCTCCGCACTGATTCGCCGCTACCCGCCGTGCCGCGCCGCCCTGCGCCCCCCCCAGACCTCGTGCGCAGCCTGGCCAATCAGAGCCAGGCACCGCTGAAGGGTGGATCGGAACTCCCTCTGACGTCACGACGTCATCCCGATCGTCGCCATGGCGACAAGGGAAGCCAAACAGGAAATCCCGTTCTGAACGGGATTTCCTGTTTGCTTTGATCGCCGGAGGCGATCGGAGGGGGTGGGGGGATGCCTCTGCAGAGCGGCTATCATGTAGCTAGCGCTAGACTAGCTACATGATTAAAAAAAAATAATAATAAAAAAAAATGTGCTGAGCTGCCCCCTGGCGATATTATTGTATCGCCCAGGAGGTTAAACAATACCAGTTGCCTGGCAGCCCTGCTGATCTATTTGGCTGCAGTAGTGTCTGAATCACACCAGAAACAAGCATGCAGCTAATCTTGTCTGATCTGACAATGTCAGAAACACCAGATCTGCTCCATGCTTGTTCAGGGGCTATGGCTAAAAGTATTAGAGGCAGAGCATCAGCAAGACAGCCAGGCAATGTGCATTGTTAAAAGGAAATACATATGTCAGCCTCCATATCCCTCTTGCTTCAGTTGCTCTTTAATTTCATCTGTCTCAGGTTTACTTTGTTACACAGTAATTCTATACTCTCCATATGCACTCCCAACAGAGCTGCAGGGAAGCCACTGAGAATGTTGTGCACATTGAACACAGAGGTGTTGTCTATCACCCATAAACCTGGTTCAGATTGTACATGAAGAATGTGTAATAGAGGAAGAATCCCCTCATTCCCCTGCAGAGTACCTGCACATTACTCTTACATGTACCCACAGTTACATTGCCTAGGGCCTGATCCATGTTCAGATTGTGCATGAAGAATGTGTAATAGAGGAAGAATCCCCTCATTCCCCTGCAGAGTACCTGCACATCACTCTTACATGCACCCACAGTTACATTGCCTAGGGCCTGATCCATGTTCAGATTGTGCATGAAGAATGTGTAATAGAGGAAGAATCCCCTCATTCCCCTGCAGAGTACCTGCACATCACTCTTACATGTACCCACAGTTACATTGCCTAGGGCCTGATCCATGTTCAGATTGTGCATGAAGAATGTGTAATAGAGGAAGAATCCCCTCATTCCCCTGCAGAGTATCTGCACATCACTCTTACATGCACCCACAGTTACATTGCCTAGGGCCTGATCCATGTTCAGATTGTGCATGAAGAATGTGTAATAGAGGAAGAATCTCCTCATTCCCCTGCAGAGTACCTGCACATCACTCTTACATGTACCCACAGTTACATTGCCTAGGGCCTGATCATGTTCAGATTGTGCATGAAGAATGTGTAATAGAGGAAGAATTGCCTCATTCTACTGCAGAGTACCTGCACATCACTCTTATGGTGGCCATACACGATACAATAAAAACATTCAATTTTCCCGTTTATTCGATCTAAATGATCGAATCGAATGAAAGTTGAAATATTATTTTTTTTTCGATCAAGAAATTCGAACGATTATCCTGTTTTTTCGAGAAAAATCTGATCAAACATGCTGGAAAAAAATCTTTATAATCAATCTAACAGAATAATTGAACTAAATTATCTAATAAAAAAAATGAAAAATTGTACCATGTATGGCCACCTTTACATGTCCCCACAGTTACATTGCCTAGGACCTGATAGATGTTCTTTTTTCCTGTCTATACCTTCTACATGTACTCTTACCAAGGACTAGTTTTAGTCTATGACTAAAAGTATTAGAGGCAGAAGATCAGCCAAACAGCCAGGTAACTGGTATTGTTTAAAAGGGAATAATTATGGCAGCCTCCATATCCCTCTCACGTCAGTCGTCTTTTAAAATTCTTAAGCGTTGGCAGTTAAGAGATGCATTTCATGTTACATACTTTCATTCAACAAGATTGTAATAAGCAAATTAGAGGAGTCGGTGGAATCCTAAACTGAGGAGTCGGAGTCGGTGGATTTTTGTACCGACTCACTCCACAGCCCTGGCTCCCAGGAGCTCAACGCAGAGCAATGCGTGCAGCGGAGCTTTTACTCACCTCCCGGGGGATCCAGATGTCAGTAGCCGTTCTCCTTCCTGTCCTTTGAGGCTCTGAATCACTCTGGTGAGATCTCCATCATTGATCTCACTATAGTTACAGCGCCACCCGGAGGACAGAGGTAAGCAGCACTGGAGCCCAGGGAGGTGAGTGAGAGGAGGGGCTGCTGCAGAGACTCTGGTGGTATGATTTTTTTCCTGATTTTAGGGTCTGAAATCTTTTCAAAAGACCCTCAAATCCAGAAATAATCGCACTGTCAGGGAGGTTCAATAATGACACATGATGTATACATGCCTTCTGGCTAGTTAGATGCAATTTAGGCACTGATTATGTGTGAGTAGCCCCAGAATCTGTCCAATTCATATCTGCCAGTATTTAACCTATTGCCGACTGCGTCACGCTGATGGGCGTGGCGGCAGCTCCAGGACCGCCTAACGACAATCAGCATAAAGTCCTGGGGCTCGCTTTTGCAGGAGATTGTGCGCGCCGCATCTCCGCTTGGTAGGCGGAGCTCAGCCCCGCCTTCAGCCTCCCAGCGGCGATTGCTGACTGTTAGACGGCGAAAGAAACGCCGTCTAATTAGCTTGTACAGCACTGCGATCCACGGAAGCGCTGTACTGGGGACAGCCGTGTGACTTGGCTGTCCCCTCTGTGGGCTTGGAGGTGACCGGCTGTCATAGGCTTCAGCCTATGACAGCTGATCATGGGGATAGGCTGCCAGGGGGAGGGAGGGAGACCAATAATAAAAAAAGACACTTTTTTTATTCAAAAATAAACAAATATTGATTAAAAAACAAACAAATATTCGGGGGGGGGGGGGGGGGAGCCGATCAGACCCCACCAACAGAAAGCTCTATTGGTGGGGAGAAAAGGGGGGGGGGGGAGGGAAATCACTTGTGTGCTGAGTTGTGCGGCCCTGCAGCAAGCCCTGAAAGCTGCAGTGGCCCTTATTGTGGAAAATGGCCTGGTCTTAAAGGGACACTTAAGTAAATAAAAAAGAGTTTTACTCACCTGGGGCTTCCAATAGCCCGCTGCAGCTGTCCGGTGCCCTCGCCGTCTCCCTCCGATCCTCCTGGCCCCGCCGGCAGCCACTTCCTGTTTCGGTGACAGGAGCTGACAGGCTGGGGACGCGAGTGATTCTTCGCGTTCCTGGCCACAATAGCGCCATCTATGCTGCTATAGCATATATCATATACCATATAGCAGCATAGAGGGTGCTAATGTGTCTGGGAACGCGAAGAATCACTCGCGTCCCCAGCCTGTCACCGAAACAGGAAGTGGCTGCCGGCGGGGCCAGGAGGATCGGAGGGAGACGGCGAGGGCACCAGACAGCTGCAGGGGGCTATTGGAAGCCCCAGGTGAGTAAAACTCATTTTTTTTGTTTGACTTAAGTGTCCCTTTAAGGGGGGTTTAACACTGCAGTCCTCAAGAGGTTAAAGGGATGAGGAGGCAACCTTGCCCTAGAATAGACTAGCGCCCTTCTTTTCCCTGAGCTGTCTTCACTATACAGCACAGACGGATTCCAGAAATTTGAGCGCTATTGGAGAGCCTTCGAGGCTGCATAACGCAGGGTCAGCGCGCTTTGAGTCCCCAGGGCAAAAGGCGCTAAAAAATATTATTATTATTACATGAGCGATTGGGACAAGGTAGTCCGAAGGAAAGCGCTCCAGCTAAGTGGATGGCACATAGAACAAGGTGTGCCATTTGTATCTATGGCAACAAGACTTTTTTGAAATTTGTTTTATATAACAAAAAAACCACAATTACCTCTTCCAACAACGTCTCCTCTCCTGCAACTCCTCCTCCTGTGTTACATCATTTCCTTTCCTTGGCTTTGTTTACTTCCTGTCCGTGCGTTCCACTTGGAAGAGGTTTGATCTCCACCCAGTGGTGAATAGGCTAACTGCAGCCGCTGATGATCTGAAATTTCAGAATCAGAATCAGTTTTATTTCGCCAAGTACAGCAAGAGCCATAATCGGAATTATTTGTAGTACACATGGCATAGACAGATACAACAACACATACAATTTGAAATGCAGTAATCAGATATACAGAGGAGGCAGCGACGGGGACCAGCTGTCGACCCGGCAATTATGAGTGCAGGCCGGACCGGGGAAAGTCAGAGTTCAGTGACCGAACGGCCTGGGGAAAGAAGGTGTTCTTCTGCCTGGTGGTTTTGGATGGTATAGTACTGAAGCGGCGGCCCAACGGGAGGAGCCTGAAGTAGTCGCTGCCATTTGAAATTGAAATCTGAAATTTCGTATACCTGTAATAGTAATTTCACAGCGAAATTCACAATTATAATGAAAATTATATCATAATGCAAACTTTTAAACTATTAAGAAATTAATTTTGTACATAATTAGAATGTGTAATTTTGCATTGACTTGTACCTGCGGTGCAGTTTGGTGGGGGTTTGTAGGATCATGGAGGGGGAAGTCTATTGTGCCAGGACATCTGTGCCTATAGGCTCCTGTGATGTAAATCCGGGCCTTCATGTGAACGCTGTATTTAAGTCACAATGCTGCCATTTAACCAGGGGCGGCGCCAGGGGGGTGCTTGGGGGTGCTCGAGCACCCCCTAGAATTGTCCAAGCACCCCCAAAGCACCCCCTGGAGTGAACTGACTTCAGGCGTCTAAAAGACGCCAAGTCAGTTCACACACCGGCAGCACGGAGCAGCAGGCAGGGCTACGGTAAGATGGCCGCCCGGAGCCCTGTTCTGCAGACTTCGGGCGGCCATTTTCCCGTAGCCCTGCTCTCTGCATGCAGGCAGGAAGTCTCGTGGTGACGTCGGGAAGGAAGAGGATCGTGGGCGCGCGGGCGCTGCGCGCCACAATGAGGTCGGGACTCGGGACAGGAGGTCGGGAAAGAAGGTCTTCTGGCTGTAGGTGAGTAAATGGGTTTTTCTTTTCTTTTTCAGGTGATGCGGATTGTGCATATTGGGGTCATATCTGCTACGGATTGTGCATATTGGGGTCATATCTGCTACGGATTGTGCATATTGGGGTCATATCTGCTACGGATTGTGCATATTGGGGCGATATCTGCTACCGATTGTGCATGTTGGGGTCATTTCTGCTACCGATTGTGCATATTGGGGTCATTTCTGCTACCGATTGTGCATATTGGGGTCATTTCTGCTACCGATTGTGCATATTGGGGTCATATCTGCTACCGATTGTGCATATTGGGGTCATATCTGCTACCGATTGTGCATATTGGGGTCATATCTGCTACCGATTGTGCATATTGGGGTCATATCTGCTACCGATTGTGCATATTGGGGTCATTTCTGCTACGGATTGTGCATATTGGGGCCATATCTGCTACCGATTGTGCATATTGGGACCATATCTGCCACCGATTGTGCATATTGGGACCATATCTGCCACCGATTGTGCATATTGGGACCATATCTGCCACCGATTGTGCATATTGGGACCATATCTGCCACCGATTGTGCATATTGGGACCATATCTGCCACCGATTGTGCATATTGGGACCATATCTGCTACCGATTGTGCATATTGGGACCATATCTGCTACCGATTGTGCATATTGGGACCATATCTGCTACCGATTGTGCATATTGGGACCATATCTGCTACCGATTGTGCATATTGGGGCCATATCTGATAACGATTGTGCATATTGGGGCCATATCTGATAATGATTGTGCATATTGGGGCCATATCTGATAACGATTGTGCATATTGGGGTCATATCTGCTAACGATCGTGCATATTGGGGTCATATCTGCTAACGATTGTGCATATTGGGGCTATATCTGATAACGATTGTGCATATTGGGGCTATATCTGATAACGATTGTGCATATTGGGGCTATATCTGATAACGATTGTGCATATTGGGGCCATATCTGATAACGATTGTGCATATTGGGGCCATATCTGATAACGATTGTGCATATTGGGGCCATATCTGATAACGATTGTGCATATTGGGGCCATATCTGATAACGATTGTGCATATTGGGGCCATATCTGATAACGATTGTGCATATTGGGGCCATATCTGATAACGATTGTGCATATTGGGGCCATATCTGATAACGATTGTGCATATTGGGGCCATATCTGATAACGATTGTGCATATTGGGGCCATATCTGATAACGATTGTGCATATTGGGGCCATATCTGATAACGATTGTGCATATTGGGGCCATATCTGATAACGATTGTGCATATTGGGGTCATTGGACGTGTTTTTTGTTAAAATCTGCTCACATTACGTGTATTTTCTTGAGAAAACCTGCACAATTATGTGAATTTTCTGGGAAAAGGGTCACCAAAACTTGGGCCCTCTGTCTTTGCGTTGCACTTTTAAAGGGAACCCGAGGTGAGAATAATATTGAGGCTGCCATATTTATCTCCCTTTAAGCAATACCAGTTGCCTGGCTGCCGTGCTGGTCCTCTGCCTCTTATTCTTTCAACCATAGACCCTGAACAAGCATGCAGCAGGTCAGGGGTTTCTGACAATATTGTCAGAACTGACAAGATTAGCTGCATGGCTTGTTTCTGGTGTAATTCAGTTCACTACTACAGCCAAAAAGATCAGCAGGGCTGCCAGGCAACTAGTATTGTTTAAAAGGAAATAAATATGGCAGCCACCATATCACTCTCACCCTGGGTTCACTTTAAATTACAGTTAGCCCCGCCCTCATCCGGTCATGACCACGCCCATTTTTTCGCCGCGGCGCGCTTCGCGCGCCGCAGGTTGTAACCTCACCCATTTTTGGCGCGACGCGCTTCGCGCGCCGCAGGTCGTCAGCTCCCCCGGAAATTGGTCCAGCACCTACATAGCACCCCCTAAAAAAATTTCCTGGAGCCGCCACTGCATTTAACTCACGCTGCTGTAGCAACACCAGTTAATGAATCAACCTCAGTGTGTGTTTTCTAGAAGAACCGTGTGGTTTGGCCACTAGTGAGGGATCTGAGGCCGCTGGTGGTTGGCAGTCCTTTGGTTTTCTCCTTGGTCTGCATTTTAGGGGGGTCTACTTCTGCCTGCAGAGGACGGCTATAGGTGTTTTTGTCTTCCCCATATTCCTGTGCTGAGGAAGGGTAAAGGTGTTTTGTATCAAGTTTTGCCTTTTTTCCTTTGCATGCAATTCTGGCAACTGACCACTAGATGGCAGCAGATAACGATCTGTAATTATGTTTGTGCTAATGCATTTTGCGGCCTTATGTTCACCACATAATTGTGTTCTGAATATTTCCCTGTGTACAGAGGTATAAAACTCCTTTACATCAGCTCATTGCCCACACTACATGACTCTACATAGTAAGGGCAGATAGTACTATGTATGGATACCTCTTGCCAGTCTCTAAATCGGCGACCCCAGCCTCACATATGCATGTATGATGTCATGATGCCACGCCCACTGGCTGCCATTACCCAGAAGTCCCTGAGAGTGTGTGTGCTGTACACAGAGCCATGGCAGATGCAGAGGTGCCCATTAATCATGAGATTCCATTGTTACAGGTAAGCCTGCTTCATTTATCACCCGCCCCCCAGCACCTTCTACTCCTGATAGGCATTATAGCACACCTGAAGTGACAGCAACATGGGGTGCTCTGACTGAAGTGTGACTAGCTTTGCTGCTTGCGTGTTTCAAGTGTGTGATTCAGACACCACTGCAGCCAAAGAGATCAGCAGGACAGCCAGGCAACTGGCAATATTTAACAGGAAATAAATATTGTAGCCTCCGTGTACCTCTCAGTTCATGTGTACTTCTAAGGGAACCAGAGACAAACGAGTCCCTATAAAATATACATACCTGGGGCTTCCTCCAGCCTGATCACTCCCACGGCGTCCTCTTCTATCTCTCCGTTTGCCTGCAATTGGCCCTGGAAAGTCCTCCAGTCCGGGGCCAACTGTGCATGTGCGGCCCGGCCGGCGCACGCTCCCTCTGCATTCATGTCGCCTGCACAGTACTCTCCCTCTGCATTCATGTCGCCTGCACAGTACGCTCCCTCTGCATTCATGTCGCCTGCACAGTACGCTCCCTCTGCATTCATGTCGCCTGCACAGTACTCTCCCTCTGCATTCATGTCGCCTGCACAGTACGCTCCCTCTGCATTCATGTCTCCTGCACAGTACTCTCCCTCTGCATTCATGTCGCCTGCACAGTACGCTCCCTCTGCATTCATGTCTCCTGCACAGTGCGCTCCCTCTGCATTCATGTCGCCTGCACAGTACGCTCCCTCTGCATTCATGTCGCCTGCACAGTACGCTCCCTCTGCATTCATGTCGCCTGCACAGTACGCTCCCTCTGCATTCATGTCTCCTGCACAGTACGCTCCCTCTGTATTCATGTTGCCTGCACAGTACGCTCCCTCTGCATTCATGTCTCCTGCACAGTACGCTCCCTCTGCATTCATGTCTCCTGCACAGTACTCTCCCTCTGCATTCATGTCGCCTGCACAGTACGCTCCCTCTGCATTCATGTCGCCTGCACAGTACGCTCCTTCTGCATTCATGTCGCCTGCACAGTACGCTCCCTCTGCATTCATGTCTCCTGCACAGTACGCTCCCTCTGCATTCATGTCGCCTGCACAGTACGCTCCCTCTGCATTCATGTCGCCTGCACAGTACGCTCCCTCTGCATTCATGTCGCCTGCACAGTACGCACCCTCTGCATTCATGTCTCCTGCACAGTACGCTCCCTCTGCATTCATGTCTCCTGCACAGTACGCTCCCTCTGCATTCATGTCGCCTGCACAGTACGCACCCTCTGCATTCATGTCTCCTGCACAGTACGCTCCCTCTGCATTCATGTCGCCTGCACAGTACGCTCCCTCTGCATTCATGTCGCCTGCACAGTACGCTCCCTCTGCATTCATGTCGCCTGCACAGTACGCTCCCTCTGCATTCATGTCGCCTGCACAGTACGCTCTCTCTGCATTCATGTCTCCTGCACAGTACGCTCCCTCTGCATTCATGTCTCCTGCACAGTACGCTCCCTCTGCATTCATGTCTCCTGCACAGTACGCTCCCTCTGCATTCATGTTGCCTGCACAGTACGCACCCTCTGCATTCATGTCGCCTGCACAGTACGCTCCCTCTGCATTCATGTCGCCTGCACAGTACGCTCCCTCTGCATTCATGTCGCCTGCACAGTACGCTCCCTCTGCATTCATGTCGCCTGCACAGTACGCTCCCTCTGCATTCATGTCGCCTGCACAGTACGCTCCCTCTGCATTCATGTCGCCTGCACAGTACGCACCCTCTGCATTCATGTCGCCTGCACAGTACGCACCCTCTGCATTCATGTCTCCTGCACAGTACGCACCCTCTGCATTCATGTCTCCTGCACAGTACGCTCCCTCTGCATTCATGTCTCCTGCACAGTACGCACCCTCTGCATTCATGTCTCCTGCACAGTACGCTCCCTCTGCATTCATGTCGCCTGCACAGTACGCACCCTCTGCATTCATATCGCCTGCACAGTACGCACCCTCTGCATTCATGTCGCCTGCACAGTACGCACCCTCTGCATTCATATCGCCTGCACAGTACGCACCCTCTGCATTCATATCGCCTGCACAGTACGCACCCTCTGCATTCATGTCGCCTGCACAGTACGCACCCTCTGCATTCATGTCGCCTGCACAGTACGCTCCTTCTGCATTCATGTCGCCTGCACAGTACGCTCCCTCTGCATTCATGTCTCCTGCACAGTACGCTCCCTCTGCATTCATGTCGCCTGCACAGTACGCACCCTCTGCATTCATGTCGCCTGCACAGTACGCTCCTTCTGCATTCATGTCTCCTGCACAGTACGCTCCCTCTGCATTCATGTCGCCTGCACAGTACGCTCCCTCTGCATTCATGTTGCCTGCACAGTACGCTCCCTCTGCATTCATGTCGCCTGCACAGTATGCTCCGTGACGAGAGTGAGACAGGGGAGCGCGCCTGGCCGGACTGCACATGGGCAGTTGGCCCCGGAATAGAGGACATCCCAGAGTCAATTGTGGGCGAACAGAGAGGAAGAAGAGGATGTCGTGGGAGTGATCAGGCCGGGGGTGTTGGAGGAAGCCCCAAACAGGGGCGTAATAATAAGGGCTGCAAGCCATGCAGCCACGGGGGAGCCTGGGGCCTACTCATGGCCGTTTTGGGGGTCAGGAGGGGTCGCAGCATGAGGGGAAAGCATTGGACATCAGTGGGGAGGGCGGACAGTCCCCCCCCCCCTCCCCCCCCCCCCCCCCCCCCTACCTCGAACTCTCTCAGCGCTTCCCTTCCAGCATCTATCACTAGCAGCAGCGGTGGGCACGAACACATCCACCGCCGGAGGTTCCTCTCTAAGTGTCTGACACTACTTCCCGTTTAAACAGGAAGTAGCGTGAGGCACTTAAAGAGAGATCCGACCCCGCGGTGAATGGAAGTATGTATTGCTGCCCGCCGCTGCTGCCACTGTGATAGATGCTGGAGGTGGAGCACTGAGGGGGGGACTGTCCTCATATCCTCATCCATCTACCACTCCCAGCACTGCTGTAACATCACAGGAATGGTAACAGTGGGAGGTGGATGTGAGGAGAGAAGGCCAGCTGGAGAGGAGGCAGAGGGAGGACAGGACTGCAGCACGCTGTGAGTATAGTGCACAGGTAGCTATAAACCAGCTTATTATGCTTTCCTGCAATACTCTGCATGGCCCCACCACCCACAAGTGACAGCAATGGGGAGTAATGGGGGAGGGGGATCCTGTATTGGTAGTTTCACCACTGACAACTGTGCAACCTGAATTATCCTCCCATTATTATCTATCCAAAGGCAGCAGCATCCCGTACAGATCACATGACCACATCACTGAGGATGGATGAGGACCAGAGTCACATGACCGAGAGGATATTCAACCTCACCCTGGAGATCATCTGTCTGCTGACTGGAGAGGTGAGGAGGATTCTGGGAGGTCACATGACATCACTTATCTCTATTAACCTCCTTGGCGGTATGGATGAGCTCAGCTCGTCCATAACCACCGGAGGGCGCCGCTCAGGCCCTGGCGGGCCGATTTTCTTCATTTTTTTTTTTAACCGTGCAGCTAGCACTTTGCTAGCTGTGTGTTTAGGACGGTTGGCACCGCTACCTGCCATGTTGCAGGCCCCCCCTCCCCCGAGACCCCGTGGGCAGCTTGGCCAATCAATGCCAGGCAGTGCTGGGGGTGGATCGGGACTCCTGATGACGTCATCACGATTGTCGCCATGGCGACGGGGGAAGCCCTAAAGGAAATCCCGTTCAGAACGGGATTTCCTTATGGGGATACGTGCCGGCGGGGATCGGAGGGGTGGGAGGGATGCTGCAGGGAGGGGGGAATCATGTAGTTAGCGCTAGGCTAGCTACAAGATTTTAAAAAAAAAATACTGCTGCGCCGCCACCCTGGCACATTTAACAGAATGCTAGGGTGGTTAATAAAACACACCTGACTGCAGAGTTGAGGAGAATTCTGGGAGGTCACCTGATGTCACTCTTATCTTTATGAAAAAAAAACAAAACACAACACTGACTGGAGAGGTGATGAGAATTCTGGGAGGTCATGTGACATTAATGTTGGTCTTTCTATACAGAGATTTCCTTCAGTAAAGTCTGGTGATCATGTGACCATTACGGTGCCCCCACCTCACTCCCTGATATCTAAGGGACACAACAAGCAGAATATTCTGGAAATCACTGGGAAGATGATAGAGCTGCTGACAGGAGAGGTGAGCGGTGCTGGGAATTATGGGATATTGTTCAGTTACAGTAAGGGGTGTATCACGGCGGTGACTGTATAATTATGTATGTCAGGTTCCTATGAAATGCCAGGATGTCGCCATCTATTTCTCCATGGAGGAAGAGCAGTGTATACAAGGACACAAGGACCTCTACAAGGACGCCATGATAGAGAATCAGTCGCCCCTCACATCACCGGGTAAGAGGAGACTTTCATTTCTTCTAAATGAGAGCACAGTATGGAGGGTCCCCTATATCCCCCATCATCTGATAAACACATAGAGATAATGTATTCAGTCAGTGTGTGTGTTTCCTGCAGATGTATCCAGTAACAGAAACCCACCAGAGAGATGTACAGGTCCTCTTTATTCCCAGGATTGTCCACAAGACGTTCCCACTACCCCCCACCATTATCAGGTAGGTTGGATAAGGGTCATCAGTGACTCTGTACTGTATGAAATTGTTTCCTCCTGTGAATGCCGTTATCTGTGTTCACATTTATTTTACATTTCCTCTCATTTTGTGCACTTAGGGTGGTGAACTGATAAATGGAAGTGCTGTGGTTAAAGAGGAAGAAGAAGAGACATATGTGAGGAGTGATCAGCAGTCTATGGAGGAGGGTGACATGATGAGGACATGTAAAGAGGAAGAAGAAGAGACGTATGTGAGGAGTGATCAGCAGTCTATGGAGGGGGGTGACATGATGAGGACATGTAAAGAGGAAGAAGAAGAGACGTATGTGAGGAGTGATCGGCAGTCTATGGAGGAGGGTGACATGATGAGGACATGTAAAGAGGAAGAAGAAGAGATGTATGTGAGGAGTGATCAGCAGTCTATGGAGGAGGATGACATGATGGGGACAAGTAAAGAGGAAGAAGAAGAGACGTATGTGAGGAGTGATCAGCGGTCTATGGAGGAGGGTGACATGATAAGGACAAGTAAAGAAGAAGAAGAGACGTATGTGAGGACTGATCAGCAGTGTATGGAGGAGGGTGACATGATGGGGACAAGTAAAGAGGAAGAAGAAGAGAAGTATGTGAGGAGTGATCAGCGGTGTATGGAGGAGGGTTACATGATGAGGACAACTATAGCGGACCCTCTTACAGAGAGCAAAACAGGTGAGTAATCAATATTAAATATATTTTTCTAATTATTATGACCGTGTCACTGCTCACAGACTGGCCATATTAGAAGTTATACTAAATACTCATGTTAGATTTTTGTCATCTAAAACAATTATTCTTGAATTTGTCTCATAAGACACTTAGGGGTTGATTCATAAAGCATTAGCGCATTCGGTAATGCAGAAAACAGCTGACTTTACCGAGCACTTGATTCATAAAGGCTGTTACCGCATGAAAAGCTGAAGTTACCAAGCAGTGAGCTAAATTACTGACTTGTGCGGTAAATACCTGAACACATGTCAGTAAATGTCAATTCATAAAGGATAGATCATGCGGTAAAAGCCTGAAATTATTACCGTCACCTCTGGTGTGGTGATTGGCGAGATGAGAGCGGAGAGTGTGCAGTACTGGGGGAAGCCAGCGTTACTCAGACAAGCAGAGAGGGATAAGCTATGACTGACAGGAGCAGAAGCCAATAGAAACAGCCCCTGTCTCCTGTGAGTCGGGATGATGCATTTTGATAGGACCTGAAGCCTCCTCCGGCGGGTGCAGCTTTTCTACCCCCAGGCAGTGAGCAGAAGATGCAGAGTAGCTAGTGGGGAAATCATCTAAGCAGGGCATGTGTAGAGTCTCCTGGGATTTCATCTAAGCTGTGGCAAATAAATAAAATGTTAAGAAAGACTAATAGATTCAGAGTGGGCAGAGACAGTATAACAAACAGTAAAGCAAATCATGTGCAACTAAAGTGATGTCAGGATGCCTCTTACTATTGTAACGCTGTCTCTGCACAAAGTTTTGTCTACTGAAGCCGGTAAATTACTGAACTTCTACCGCACCTGAGAACATTTTTATGAATTAGCACACAAATGTCTAAAATACAGAATGCTGTGATTTACTGAGCACTTTACATTTTCCGCACTGTGCTCTATGAACTGAGGCCTTAGTGTTATTTGTTCTGTAATACACTGATAATGGTCGCTGTACATTACTGTACACAGCTTGGTCACAGTAGGGGTGACTTAGTGTTACTGGCCTGTAATAAGCTGATAATGGTCACTGTACATTACTGTACACAGATTGGTCACAGTAGGGGTGACTTAGTGTTACCAGCCTGTAATAAGCTGATAATGGTCACTGTGCATTACTGTACACAGATTGGTCACAGTAGTGGTGACTTAGTGTTACCGGCCTGTAATAATCTGATAATGGTCACTGTACATTACTGTACACAGCTTGGTCACAGTACGGGTGACTTAGTGTTACCGGCCTGTAATAAGCTAATGGTCACTGTACATTACTGTACATTGGTGACAGTGTTACCAGCCTGTAATAAGCTGATAATGGTCACTGTACATTACTGTACACAGATTGGTTACAGTAGGGGTGAGTTAGTGTTACCTGCCTGTAATAAGCTGATAATGGTCACTGCACATTACTGTACACAGATTGGTCACAGTAGGGGTGACTTAGTGTTACTGGCCTGCAATAACCTGATAATGGTCACTGTACATTACTGTACACAGATTGGTCACAGTAGGGGTGACTTAGTGTTACTGGCCTGTAATAAGCTGATAATGGTCACTGTACATTACTGTACACACATTGGTCACAGTAGGGGTGACTTAGTGTTACTGGCCTGTAATAAGCTGATAATGGTCACTGTACATTACTGTACACAGATTGGCCACAGTAGGGGTGAGTTAGTGTTACTGGCCTGTAATAAGCTGATAATGGTCACTGTACATTACTGTACACAGATTGGTCACAGTAGGGGTGACTTAGTGTTACTGGCCTGTAATAAGCTGATAATGGTCACTGTACATTACTGTACACAGATTGGTCACAGTAGGGGTGACTTAGTGTTACTGGCCTGCAATAAGCTGATAGTGGTCACTGTACATTACTGTACACAGATTGGTCACAGTAGGGGTGGCTTAGTGTTACCGGCCTGTAATAAGCTGATAATGGTCACTGTACATTACTGTACACAAATTGGTCACAGTAGGGGTGACTTAGTGTCACCAGCCTGTAATAAGCTGATAATGGTCACTGTACATTACTGTACACAGCTTGGTCACAGTAGGGGTGACTTAGTGTTACTGGCCTGTAATAAGCTGGCAATGGTCACTGTACATTACTGTACACAGATTAGTCACAGTAGGGGCTGACTTAGTGTTACCAGCCTGTAATAAGCTGATAATGGTCACTGTACATTACTGTACACAGATTGGTCACAGTAGGGGTGACTTAGTTTTACTGGCCTGCAATAAGCTGATAATGGTCACTGTACATTACTGTACACAAATTGGTCACAGTAGGGGTGACTTAGTGTCACCAGCCTGTAATAAGCTGATAATGGTCACTGTACATTACTGTACACAGCTTGGTCACTATACGGGTGATTTAGTGTTACCGGCCTGTAATAAGCGGATAATGGTCACTGTACATTACTGTACACAGCTTGGTCACTATACGGGTGATTTAGTGTTACCGGCCTGTAATAAGCGGATAATGGTCACTGTACATTACTGTACACAGATTGGTCACAGTAGGGGTGACCAGAGCCGGATTAAGGCTAAATGGGGCCCTAAGCAAAGTAACTGATTTGGGCCCCCTCATCATGTCGTAATAGAATCAGAAGAAACAGCTGCACAGCAATATGTCGCACACACCGGGCAGCCGAGCTACTGGTTGCTATGGGCAACAGCACGCTTTCCTCTGTGGGTGCACAATGCAGGGAATAGCAGCGGCAAAATGCAGAGTGAGAGATGAATGGCTGGGACATTTGCACTCAGGGGCTGGGGCACCCCTGTGAAGAGGGCACCAGATATCACAGCAGCAGCACTTTCCCCTGCATCTCCAGCCTGGCAATAGCAGAAAGCTCTGGACACCGCCAAACCGGAAGCCGTTCCCCAGACAGAATTACAAAACCACTCCCACCACCGAACAACCAATTTGCTCCCAAACTAGACAGCCACCATGCAGCCTCCATCCCAGTGAATACGATAGTCCAGCAGAGAAGGCAGCCGCAGTGGGAGAGAATGACAGCACCAGATGAATCACATTCACCTATTGTGATCCAAGCAATAGAGGTCCCGTCATCCGGAGCCCATCTGTCTCCTCTAGAGTGCTGCCGCTCTGTTACTACTACTATTACTACTTCCTACTTCATGTCTGATCTGAGAATCAGGAAGTTCAGAGCGAGCGGCTGCACTGTAGAAGAGACAGATGGGTTTCAGATGACGGGATCTCTATTGCTTGGATCATGGATAGGTGAGTGAGCGTTTGCCATCTGCTGCTATCATTCTTGCTGCAGCTGTGGTTCTCTGTGGGAAGGGAGGGTGGAGTGGGCAGCGGCAGAGCGCACAGTAGCAGGAGGGGGACCTAGGAGGAGAGCCTGGCTCTGAAGACAATCAGCAGCGCACGGCATCATTTGACAAGACAAGACAAATAACATTTATATCGCGCTTTTCTCCTGGTGGACTCAAAGCGCCAGAGCTGCAGCCACTAGGACGCGCCCTATAGGCAGTAGCAGTGTTAGAGAGACTTGCCTACGGTCTCCTACTGAATAGGTGCTGGCTTACTGAACAGGCAGAGCTGAGATTCGAACCCTGGTCTCCTGTGTCAGCGGCAGAGCCCTTAAAAGGGACTCCAAGCAGTGCCTGTGGATATGCCTTTAAGCATACCCACAACTAATTCATTACATCCTCACACCTACCAGCATAATGTTTGTAATTATATCCCCCTGGGTTCCTTATATTTCATTGCATTGTGCTGAATCGAGCTGCCAACTTTGGAGAAAAGTCGTCCTGTGGCTGTAATTTCGATTGTGAAAATATCAAAAACTAAAAGGCATAGAGCAGCCGTTTATATATCATTGGAAAGAGGAGAAAAAGAGCTTTAAAATGATATGCATCTTTCCATAGTTACTGCACTGCTCAGAGTCCCTTTAACCATTATACCATCCAGCCACCGCTGACTTTGGAGAAAAGTCGTCCTGTGGCCGCGATTTCAATCGCGAAAATATCGAAAACTAAAAGGCATAGAGCAACCGTTTAGATATCATTGGAAAGAGGAGAAAGAGAGCTTTAAAATGATATGCATCTTTCCATAGTTACTGCACTGCTCAGAGTCCCTTTAACCATCATACCATCCAGCCACCGCTGACAGGATGGCAAGGGCTGGTTTATGTGCTAATGGGGCCCCTTTGACTCTGAATGGGGCCCCAAGCGACTGCTTTTGTTGCCTGGTCGGTAATCCGGCCCTGGGGGTGACTTAGTGTTACCGGCCTGTAATAAGCTAATGGTCACTGTACATTACTGTACATAGATTGGTCACAGTAGGGGTGACAGTGTTACCAGCCTGTAATAAGCTGATAATGGTCATTGTACATTACTGTACACAGATTGGTCACAGTAGGGGTGACTTAGTGTTACTGGCCTGTAATAAGCTGGCAATGGTCACTGTACATTACTGTACACAGATTGGTCACAGTAGGGGTGAGTTAGTGTTACTGGCCTGTAATAAGCTGATAATGGTCACTGTACATTACTGTACACAGATTGGTCACAGTAGGGGTGACTTAGTGTTACCAGCCTGTAATAAGCTGATAATGGTCACTGTACATTACTGTACACAGATTGGTCACAGTAGGGGTGACTTAGTGTTACCGGCCTGTAATAAGCTGATAATTGTCACTGTACATTACTGTGCACAGATTGGTCACAGTAGGGGTGACTTAGTGTTACTGGCCTGTAATAAGCTGATAATGGTCACTGTACATTTCTGTACACAGATTGGTCACAGTAGGGGTGACTTAGTGTTACTGGCCTGTAATAAGCTGATAATGGTCACTGTACATTACTGTACACAGATTGGTCACAGTAGGGGTGGCTTAGTGTTACCGGCCTGTAATAAGCTGATAATGGTCACTGTACATTACTGTACACAGATTGGTCACAGTAGGGGTGACTTAGTGTTACCGGCCTGTAATAAGCTGATAATGGTCACTGTACTGTACACAGATTGGTCACAGTAGGGGTGACTTAGTGTTACCGGCCTGTAATAAGCTGATAATGGTCACTGTACTGTACACAGATTGGTCACAGTAGGGGTGACTTAGTGTTACTGGCCTGTAATAAGCTGATAATGGTCACTGTACATTACTGTACACAGATTGGTCACAGTAGGGGTGACTTAGTGTTACCGGCCTGTAATAAGCTGATAATGGTCACTGTACATTACTGTACACAGCTTGGTCACAGTAGGGATGACTTAGTGTTACAGGCCTGTAATAAACTGATTATGGTTACTAAGGGCTCTTTCACACTAGAGGCTAGTTTCGGCGTTTTACAGCCAAGACCATAATTTGCATTTGTCAAGGTTTGGGCGTTGCTGTTTGAAGAGCTTTTTTACAGCCAACGTCGGCTTTTCGCGTTTCAATGATAGTCAATGGAAATGCAAATTACATCTTTTTTTTTTCCAGCTTTTTCAAAGCGTTTTACTGCTGACTTGTTGACTAATTTTTAAAAGAAAAAAAGGACTTTCCATATGAGCTGTAAATGCTTTGAAAATGCTATGGAAAGGCTACAAAAACGCTGACAGCAAAAGGCAGCCTTTTAGCCTTTTCTGCCGCAGCCTCTAGTGTGAAAGAGCGCTAAGCATTATGTTACACAGATTGGACACAGTAGGGGGGGGACTTATGTATAGGAGTATACAGTGTATCTGGAAAGCATTCACAGCACATCACTTTTTCTACATTTTCTTATAGTACAGCAGTATTCCAAAATTGATTAAATACATTTTTTTCCTCAGAATTCTATGCACAACACCCCGTAATGACATCATGAAAACTTTTACTTGAGGTTTCTGCAAATTTCTTAAAAATGAAAAAAAAAAATAGAGAAAGCACATGTACATAAAGTGTTCACAACCTTTGCCATGAAGCTCAAAATTGAGCTCAGGTGCATCCTGTTTCCTGATCATTCGTGAGATGTTTCTGCAGCTTAATTGGAGTCCACCTGTGGTAAATTCAGTTTATTGGACATGATTTAGGAAGGCACACAGGTCTCTATAAAACGACAAACAGTTGACTTTTCATATCAGACCACAAAACATGCATGAAATCAAAGGAATTGTCTGTAGACCTCTGAATTCAAGCCACAGTACACTGTGAAGACCGTGAAGCATGGTGGTGGAAGCAAATAAACAGACAACCATGGCTGAACAAGAAAATTATACACCAAAAAGTGTCTATAATAACCAATTTTTTTCCTCTGGACTTTGCCTCTCATATTCTGTCTTATACGGCAGAAAATTGGGGTCAGTGATTCAAAGGAAAGCAAAATCTTAGAACATTTTTGAGCCTATATAGTGAATGTTTGAGTTTGTAAAGATGAATACAAACATTGCTGTTTTTTGAACAGTCTAAGATTCGCTTGTCTTCTATATCTCTAGAGGAACAACACAAATTTGATATATTTTTCTTTATGTGTTGATTTGGAATAGAATGTGCAGTGTTCCTAATGCATTTGTGTGTATGGAAACAAAAGCTATTATAAGGATTTTCAGCTTTATTCACCTTTTTAAACACACTGCTATTCTTTCGTACACAACTGTATGCAATATGTCATGTCTCTGAATTTTTTTTATTTTGAATCCATTTGCCAAAACCTCGAGTACATTTTTTTCACGTTGTCATTATGGAGTGTTGTGTGTAGAACTCTGAGGGAAACAGGAATGTAATCCACTCGGGAATTAGGCTGTAACATAACAAAATGTGGAAGAATTGATGTGTTGTGAATACTTTCCAGATGTGCTGTATCAGATTAATTGATTTCATAAGTCAGGCCAGAAACCCACTAGGAGCGATTTTCTGAGCACTTTGCGATTTGAAAACTCGTGCTAATGTCATGCTATGGGTGTGATCCCACTAGAGCGATGTGATTTTATTAAAATCCCCCATACAATTACATTAGCGAGAGCTTTTTCAAATCACTAGCAATTAGAAATAGCTCCTAGTGGGTTCCAGCCCTAAAGGGAGTTGGAAACTCAGGTAGAATTGGTGCAGGAGCTGACAATAGTTACAGGTGTTAACATGCAAATGCACTTGTTTAAACAATTTACAGCTCATATAAAAATGATTACAATTAAAGATTATTAATGATGAGAATGCCAAGAGTGTGCAAAGCAGTAATCAAAGCAAAAGGTGGCTACTTTGAAGAACCTAGAATATGACATATTTTCAGTTGTTTCACACTTTTTGGTTATGTCCTATACTTCCACATGTGGTCATTCATAGTTTGGATGCCTTCAGTGTGAATCTACAATGTTCATAGTCATGAAAATAAAGAAAACTCTTTGAATGAGAAGGTGTGTCCAAACTTTTGGTCTGTACTGTATATGCTTTATTGCAGCAGCACAAGTAACTGTGTTGGATTTGGTTTATTATTTCATGTTTGTGGGCTAAGCACTACTATTATTGAAGTATTTATATAGCACCGACATATTACACAGCGCTGTACAGAGTATATTGTCGCTAACTGTCCCTCAGAGGGGCTCACAATCTAGTCCCTACCATAGTCGTATGTCTATGTATGTATTGTGTAGTGCATATACCATAATCTAGGGCCAATTTAAGGGGAAGCAAATTAACTTATCTGTATGTTTTTGGCATGTGGGAGGAAACCGGAGTACCCGGAGGAAACCCACACATACACGGGGAGAACATACAAACTCCTTGCAGATGTTGACCTGGCTGGAATACGAACCGGGGACCCAGCGCTGCAAGGCGAGAATGCTAACCACTACGCCACCGTGCTGTACATATTACTGTATGTACAAGTCATTTCTGATGACTATTATCTGAGACATAGAATACGTTATAATATTTTTTTAATAAAGGTTTAAATTTATTAGGAGTCAGAGCATTTCTGTACGACTCCAGGTACCCCAAAATTGCTCCGACTCCTCGACTCCACAGCCCTGCTAATTATATGCAAAGTTATGCAGCTGCTTTATCTGGGCCATTTCTAATCCGTATTGTGCAGCATTCACAAAGCTTTGGGTGGTTAAAAAAAACACCATGGTCAGGAAATTTCCAAATGCGGTATTTTTCATTTTTTTTAGCGGTATTTTTCATTTTTTTTTTTTAGCTGTATTATTCATTTTTTTTTTCTTTTTAAGCATTCACAAAGATTTACACAGGTGCGGTAGAAGAGCGGTCATTTACGGGAAAAGACCTGTGCGGTAACAGTTACATGCTGTTCTCTCCATAACTGATGGCGTTATAGTAGTAACAGACATCCCCAGAATCCCTTTAAATGTACGTTATAATAATGTTTGTTCTACTCCCTCTGAATCTGATGCCTTTATTAACATTTTATCTAAAAGCCACAGTTTAGATGAACTCTCAATAAACATTAAACATCAAGTAAGCGAATGTCGGCACGATGTCTCCACAATCCAAAGTTTATTTAGAACGTATCCCAATCAGATAAAAGAGTACTTAATAACTTTGGATTGTGGAGACATCGTGCGGACCTTCACTTACTTGATATTGTGCTCGGGCTGGGCAGCCCTTGTTCCAGCACTGTCTCCCCTTTGTGAGTAGACCGGTATTTTTCCTTGTTTTACTTAAACATTACACATGCCATGCTTAGATGATTCCCCCCCACTAGCTCCTCCGCATCCTCAAACAGGAACCTAAAAGGTTAAGCGTCTGAAGGGCTGCAGGGGAAACCTCTTTTGTGCCTGTTTCTCTGCTCTGCAGCCTGGGGGGGGGGGGGGGGAGGAGGTGCTTGTTCCTCCTGAGAAGGTGTCACAGCATATCACAGGGAGTAGCAGGAGGCAGAGGCTGTTCCTATTGGCTCTCTGGTCTGCAGCCTGGGGGGAGGGGCTTGTTCCTCCTGAGAAGGTGTCGCAGCATATCACAGCGAGTAGCAGGAGGTGGAGGCAGTTCCTATTGGCTCTCTGGTCTGCAGCCTGGGGGGAGGGGCTTGTTCCACCTGAGAAGGTGTCACAGCATATCACAGCGAGTAGAAGGAGGCGGAGACTGTTCCTATTGGCTCTCTGCTCTGCAGCCTGGGTGGGAGGGGCTTGTTCCTCCTGAGAAGGTGTCGCAGCATATCACAGGGAGTAGCGGGAGGCGGAGCCTGTTCATATTGGCTCTCTGCTGTGCAGCCTGGGGGAGGGGCTTGTTCCTCCTGAGAAGTTGTCGCAGCATATCACAGGGAGTAGCAGGAGGTGGAGGCTGTTCCTATTGGCTCTCTGCTCTGCAGCCTGGGGGGAGGGGTTTGTTCCTCCTGAGAAGGTTCGGCAGCATATCACAGGGAGTAGCAGGAGGCGGAGGCTCTTCTTATTGGCTCTGCTCTTCAGCTTGGGGGGGGGGGGTTGTTCCTCCTTAGAAGGTGTCGCAGCATATCACAGGGAGTAGCGGGAGGCGGAGGCTGTTCCTATTGGCTCTCTGCTCTGCAGCCTGGGGGGAGGGGCTTGTTCCTCCTGAGAAGGTGTCGCAGCATATCACAGGGAGTAGCAGGAGACAGAGGCTGTTCCTATTGGCTTTCTGCTCTTCAGCTTGGGGGGGGGGGGGGGGGTTGTTCCTCCTTAGGTGTTGCAGCATATCACAGGGGGTAGCAGGAGGCGGAGGCTGTTCCTATTGGCTCTCTTCTCTGCAGCCTGGGGGGAGGGGCTTGTTCCTCCTGAGAAGGTGTCGCAGCATATCACAGCAAGTAGCAGGAGGCGGAGGCTTTTCTTATTGGCTTTCTGCTCTTCAGCTTGGGGGGGGGGGGTTGTTCCTCCTGAGAAGGTGTCGCAGCATATCACAGGGAGTAGCAGGAGGCGGAGGCTGTTCCTATTGGCTCTCTTCTCTGCAGCCTGGGGGGAGGGGCTTGTTCCTCCTGAGAAGGTGTCGCAGCATATCACAGCAAGTAGCAGGAGGCGGAGGCTTTTCTTATTGGCTCTGCTCTTCAGCTTGGGGGGGGGGGTTGTTCCTCCTTAGAAGGTGTCGCAGCATATCACAGGGAGTAGCAGGAGGCGGAGGCTGTTCCTATTGGCTCTCTTCTCTGCAGCTTGGGGGGGGGGAGGGGCTTGTTCCTCCTGAGAAGGTGTCGCAGCATATCACAGGGAGTAGCAGGAGGTGGAGGCTGTTCCTATTGGCTCTCTGCTCTGCAGCCTGGGGGGAGGGGTTTGTTCCTCCTGAGAAGGTTCGAGGGCATATCACAGGGAGTAGCAGGAGGCGGAGGCTTTTCTTATTGGCTCTGCTCTTCAGCTTGGGGGGGGGTTGTTCCTCCTTAGAAGGTGTCGCAGCATATCACAGGGAGTAGCAGGAGGCGGAGGCTGTTCCTATTGGCTCTCTTCTCTTGCCAATCATGGAATTTTGCACTCTTGTTTTCACACCAGAGCTGCCGGTAATTACAGAACATGTTTCTGGACTTTATCGCATCTTTTAATCTTTATGAATTGACATTTTACTGACATGTGTTGAGGTGTTTACTGCACAAGTCAGTAATTTGCCTCACTGGTTGGTAATTTCAGCTCGGGAAGCAGTAACAGCCTTAGTGAATTGACATGTCACTAAATGCTCGGTAAAATCAGTTGTTTTCTACATTACAGCATGCGGTACTGCTTTGTGGATGCTGCCCTTGGCTTTGCATCAACTTGGAGTCATCAGCAGCTCACTGACCCTCCCTAATGATAATTGCTCCTCCCCTCAGAATTCTCTAACAGGAAGTGATGATGTTTCTCTATTTGCAGCGCGGAGTCCCGGCATCAGGAACCTCTCAGAGACTCGTCTTTCTGTATCCACAGACTGTACAATGGATGATGATGACATTGGACAAGAGTCTCCTGCAGATATCCTGGTGATCCCAAATATTCCCCCAGCCTTCCCTCACCTGTCTAACCCTGAGGGGCCTCAAACCCAGCACAGCTCTCCCCCTGCTGGAGGGTCTTATTCTTGTTCCACGTGTGGGAAATATTTTGTGCAGAAATCAAGTCTTATCAGTCATGAAAGATCTCACACGGGTGAGAAGCCCTATTCATGTGCTGAGTGTGGGAAATGTTTTCTATGGAAATCACGTCTTGTCAGACATGAGAGATTTCACACTGGTGAGAAGCCCTATTCATGTGCTGAGTGTGGGAAATGTTTTGTACGGAAATCAAACCTTGTCACACATGAGAGATATCACACTGGTGAGAAGCCCTATTCATGTGCTGAGTGTGCAAAATGTTTTGTATATAAATCACTGCTTGTCAGACATGAGATATCTCACACTGCTGAGAAGCCCTATTCATGTGCTGAGTGTGGGAAATGGTTTGCAGAGAAATCAAAGCTTGTCCAACATGAGAGATCTCACACTGGTGAGAAGCCCTATTCATGTGCTGAGTGTGGGAAATGTTTTGGGTCTAAATCAGGCCTTGTCAGACATCAGAGATCTCACATTGGTGAAAAGCTCTATTCATGTGCTGAGTGTGGGAAATGTTTTGGGTTTAAATCAGACCTTGTCAAACATCAGAGATCTCACACGGGGGAGCAGCCATATTCATGTGCTGAGTGTGGGAAATGTTTTGGGTCTAAATCGGACCTTGTCAAACATCAGAGATCTCACACTGGTGAGAAGCCCTATTCATGTGCTGAGTGTGGGAAATGTTTTGTGAGTAAATCACATCTTGTCACACATGAGAGATCCCACACTGGTGAGAGGCCCTATTCATGTGCTGAGTGTGGAAAATGTTTTGTGAGTAAATCACATCTTGTCACACATGAGAGGGTTCACACTGGTGAAAAGCCCTTTTCATGTGCAGAGTGTGGGAAATGTTTTGGGTCTAAATCGGACCTTGTCAAACATCAGAAATCTCACACTGATGAGAAGCCCTATTCATGTTCTAAATGTTGGAAATGTTTTGCGCATAAATCACAACTTATTATTCATGAGAGAACTCACACTGGTGAGAGGCCCTATTCATGTACTAAATGTGATAAATGTTATAAGTGTAAATCGCACCTTGTGGAACATGAAAAAACTCACACTGGCGAGAAGCCCTATTCATGTGCTGAGTGTGGGAAATGCTTTTTAAGAAAAGCACAGCTTGCCAAACATGAGAGACGTCACACTGGTGTGAAGCCCTAATCATGTGCTGAGTGTGGGAAATGTTTTGGCTGTAAATCCGAGCTTGTAACACACGACAGATGTCACACTGGTGAGAAGTCGTACGTTTCTGCTTCTCTGACATTTGTGTTGAGGGTGGGAAATGTTTTGGACATATGTGCCCTTTTACATCAGGGGTCAGAAACTTGTTTGGCTGAGAGAGCCATAAACGCCACATATATATATAAAATATAAATCTGTAAGAGCCATACAATATTTTTCAAACTGGCACAGTGTGCATGCACAGCAGAGGGCTCACGTCCCTGTTGCCATGGTGATGTGTATACAGTTAATCCGCCGGGCAGCGGAAGTGTCAGACACGTCTTCAGCTTCTCTTGGGTTTCAGCAACATCAGCAATTTCCCCAAGCGCCAGACAGGAGAAATACCGACTAACAGCTTGTACAATTAGCTAGCTGACTTGGGGCTTGATTCACTTTGTAGGACGAGATCCCCGCACTTTGGCCCAATAGGCTGCGTGTCAAGTGACAGCCTATTGGGCCGATCAAAGTGCGGGGATTTCATCTTACAAATTCATTGGACCTGACAGAATCCAAAGTGGGACAATTGGAGCAGCTGTTCCTTTTGGGGGGAGCACGAGTAAGTTAGTAATGCATGTTACAGCAGTTGTTCCTTTTGGGGGGAGCACGAGTAAGTTAGTAATGCATGTTACAGCAGTTGTTAGTTTTGGGGGGAGCACGAGTAAGTTAGTAATGCATGTTACAGCAGTTGTTAGTTTTGGGGGGAGCACGAGTAAGTTAATAATGCATGTTACAGCAGTTGTTCGTTTTGGGGGGAGCACGAGTAAGTTAGTAATGCGTGTTACAGCAGTTGTTAGTTTTGGGGGAGCACGAGTAAGTTAGTAATGCATGTTACAGCAGTTGTTAGTTTTGGGGGGAGCACGAGTAAGTTAGTAATGCATGTTACAGCAGTTGTTAGTTTTGGGGGGAGCACGAGTAAGTTAGTAATGCATGTTACAGCAGTTGTTAGTTTTGGGGGAGCACGAGTAAGTTAGTAATGCATGTTACAGCAGTTGTTAGTTTTGGGGGGAGCACGAGTAAGTTAGTAATGCATGTTACAGCAGTTGTTAGTTTTGGGGGGAGCACGAGTAAGTTAGTAATGCATGTTACAGCAGTTGTTAGTTTTGGGGGGAGCACGAGTAAGTTAGTAATGCATGTTACAGCAGTTGTTAGTTTTGGGGGGAGCACGAGTAAGTTAGTAATGCATGTTACAGCAGTTGTTAGTTTTGGGGGGAGCACGAGTAAGTTAGTAATGCATGTTACAGCAGTTGTTAGTTTAGGGGGGAGCACGAGTAAATTAGTAATGCATGTTACAGCAGTTGTTAGTTTTGGGAGGAGCACGAGTAAGTTAGTATTGCATGTTACAGCAGTTGTTAGTTTTGGGAGGAGCACGAGTAAGTTAGTAATGCATGTTACAGCAGTTGTTAGTTTTGGGGGGAGCACGAGTAAGTTAATAATGCATGTTACAGCAGTTGTTAGTTTTGGGGGGAGCACGAGTAAGTTAGTAATGCGTGTTACAGCAGTTGTTAGTTTTGGGGGGAGCACGAGTAAGTTAGTAATGCATGTTATAGCAGTGCACTACTTTGAAAATGTTACTTGTGCTGCCACACTAAGCTGCGCTGCTTGAGCTGTGTAGCTTAGTGAATCAATCCCTACTGATTTGTCTGTGAGCCAGATGCCACATCTGTCTCCCGAGCCATAGGTTCCCTACCCCTGTTTTACATGAAGCTCCCGGAACTGAGGTAACAAGGTGAGATAAACATCTCCTCATGTCACCGCTGGTACTAAGCCTCGGTAGAACTTGCCTGTTTTCACTTATTAGAGCCGGTTTCCGCTGGCACGCGTTCCAATCACGTACGGAAATACGCATCCAGTTTTTAATGTGGATACTCGTTTCACTTATGTGTTTTTATGCAGAGATATGCAAAGTGATTTGAAAACTGCCCAGCAACAACATATGTCACATAAAACGCAGAGAAACCGAGAGCCCAATATAGTGTAGTATGTTAAGCATAAATGAAGTAAAGGTTATCGTGGGAAAATTATACTCACAAACGTGGGTTACCACAAAGGCAACCACTGTATAGGCAGGTGAGGAGATTAGACCTGTCCTCACTCAGGATTAAAGGGAAGGTTCAGGGAGGGTGGTTAAAAAATAAAAATCAATTTCCACTTACCTGGGGCTTCCTCCAGCCCGTGGCAGGCAGGAGGTGCCCTCGCCGCCGCTCCGCAGGCTCCCGGTGGCCGACCCGACCTGGCCAGGCCGGCTGCCAGGTCGGGCTCTTCGGCGCTCCAAGGCCCGGCACTTCTGCGTCCCACGCCGGCGCGCTGACGTCATTGGACGTCCGCCGGGCTGTACTGCGCAGGCGCAGTAGTTCTGCGCCTGCGCAGAACAGCCCGGCGGACGTCCGATGACGTCAGCGCGCCGGCGTGGGACGCAGAAGTGCCGGGCCTTGGAGCGCAGAAGAGCCCGACCTGGCAGCCGGCCTGGCCAGGTCGGGTCGGCCACCAGAGACCACCGGGAGCCTGCGGAGCGGCGGCGAGGGCACCTCCTGCCTGCCACGGGCTGGAGGAAGCCCCAGGTAAGTGGAAATTGATTTTTATTTTTTAGCCACCCTCCCTGAACCTTCCCTTTAAGAAGTCGCTCTCTGTAGATGCGAAAGGGGTAGATCACCCCTCCACCAGGGGTGGACACGGTATAGCAGTAGGAGAACAGAGGCGCCAGCAGGATAAAAGCGGATACATTTAAAATTTGCTGGGAGGAAGTGGTGGACTTACCTCCATAAAGCAGACACGAAAAACTGTCTGAATAGTAGCAATCACATTTATTATGGGGTACTATTTAATAAATGTGATTGCTACTATTCAGAGTCTTTCGTGTCTGCTTTATGGAGGTAAGTCCACCACTTCCTCCCAGCAAATTTTAAATTTTTGCTCTCCTAATTGTTCTCCTACTGCCCAACATATGTCACATGTGCATGATGGGTAAATCCGCCTCTGTAACGCAAATCTAAGTGGCCCCTTTGACTTACTTTAGCTGCGATTCGCATCCAGACCCCAACCGCATGCGGAAAAATGCTGCATACTGTCCAGATTTTTTATTCACCGCATCATATCCAAACATTTGTATTGAATGGAAATTGCTCCATTCACTAACATTTTGTATGCGGAAGAGCAAATAGAAGCCAAAACACTTTTATCTAGCTTAACAAGCAAGCCTGGTAAAAAGCAAGTGCTGAAAAGATAAAATTCCTTACTGTTAATGTATTTTCCAGGAATAGAAAGCACCCATGACAGATAATCCCTCCTCCCCGATCTGGACAGGAAGTAGGATAAAATATTCACATTAGCCACTGGGTATATATGTGCTGCCGTCCCACACACTGCCAGCTAATAGAAAAGATAACGCCACTCAGGATAATATCTCACATACTTATTAATACAAATACAATGATGGGAGGGTTGTTAGGGTGCTGTCCTCTCCATTCCTGGAAAAGGTGTTACCAGTAAGTAATGTTCTCTTTCCCAGGTCATCTCAGGACAGCACCCCTGAGATGATAAACAAGACCAATAGATTAGGGATGTTACATCTCTCTTAGCAAACATATTTAGTCTATAGTGTCTTACAAGAAACATCCTGCTTCTTCAGGGGGCAGCAGCCTTGTTCATGGTCAGTAGTGGCTCCTGGTCTCTCTGCGCAGGATAGGTGTCAGATGGGTGCTCATATCCTGCTTCTTCAGGGGGCAGCAGCCTTGTACATGGTCAGTGGTGGCTCCTGGCCTCTCTGCGCAGGATGGGTGTCAGATGGGTTCTCATATCCTGCTTCTTCAGGGGGCAGCAGCCTTGTACATGGTCAGTAGTGGCTCCTGAGCTCTCTGCAGAGGATAGATGTCAGATGGGTTCTCATATCCTGCTTCTTCAGGGGGCATCAGCCTTGTACATGGTCAGTAGGGGCCCCTGGCCTCTCTGCACAGGATGAGTGTCAGATGGGTGCTCATATCCTGCTTCTTCAGGGGGCAGCAGCCATGTACATGGTCAGTAGTGGCTCCTGACCTCTCTGCACAGGATGGTTGTCAGATGGGTGCTCATATCCTGCTTCTTCAGGGGGCAGCAGCCTTGTTCATGGTCAGTAGTGGCTCATGGCCTCTCTGCAGAGGATGGGTGTCAGATGGGTGCTCATATCCTGCTTCTTCAGGGGGCAGCAGCCTTGTTCATGGTCAGTAGTGGCTCCTGGCCTCTCTGCAGAGGGTGGGTGTCAGATGGGTGCTCATATCCTGCTTCTTCAGGGGGCAGCAGCCTTGTACATGGTCAGTAGTGGCTCCTGGCCTCTCTGCAGAGGATGGGTGTCAGATGGGTGCTCATATCCTGCTTCTTCAGGGGCAGCAGCCTTGTACATGTTGAGTAGTGGCTCCTGGTCTCTCTGCAGAGGATGGGTGTCAGATGGGTGCTCATACCCTGCTTCTTCAGGGGGAAGCAGCCTTGTACATGGTCAGTAGTGGCTCCTGGCCTCTCTGCACAGGATGGGTGTCAGATGGGTGCTCCTATCCTGCTTCTTCAGGGGGCAGCAGCCTTGTACATGGTCAGTGGTGGCTCCTGGCCTCTCTGCAGAGGATAGATGTCAGATGGGTGCTCATATCCTGCTTCTTCAGGGGACAGCAGCCTTGTACATGGTCAGTAGGGGCCCCTGGCCTCTCTGCACAGGATGGGTGTCAGATGGTTGCTCATATCCTGCTTATTCAGGGATGAACAGCCTTGTACATGGTCAGTAGTGGCCCCTGGCCTCTCTGCAGAGGATGGGTGTCAGATGGGTTCTCATATCCTGCTTCTTCAGGGGGCAGCAGCCTTGTACACGGTCAGTAGTGGCTCCTGGCCTCTCTGCAGAGGATGGGTGTCAGATGGGTTCTCATATCCTGCTTCTTCAGGGGGCAGCAGCCTTGTACATGGTCAGTAGTGGCTCCTGGCCTCTCTGCAGAGGATAGATGTCAGATGGGTGCTCATATCCTGCTTCTTCAGGGGACAGCAGCCTTGTACATGGTCAGTAGTGGCTCCTGGCCTCTCTGCACAGGATGGGTGTCAGATGGGTGCTCATATCCTGCTTCTGCAGGGGGCAGCAGCCTTGTACATGGTCAGTAGTGGCTCCTGACCTCTCTGCACAGGATGGGTGTCAGATGGGTGCTCATATCCTGCTTCTTCAGGGGGCAGCAGCCTTGTTCATGGTCAGTAGTGGCCCCTGGCCTCTCTGCACAGGATGGGTGTCAGATGGGTGCTCATATCCTGCTTCTGCAGGGGGCAGCAGCCTTGTACATGGTCAGTAGTGGCCCCTGGCCTCTCTGCAGTGGATGGGTGTCAGATGGGTGCTCATATCCTGCTTCTTCAGGGGGCAGCAGCCTTGTACATGGTCAGTAGTGGCTCCTGGCCTCTCTGCACAGGATGGGTGTCAGATGGGTGCTCATATCCTGCTTCTGCAGGGGGCAGCAGCCTTGTACATGGTCAGTAGTGGCTCCTGACCTCTCTGCACAGGATGGGTGTCAGATGGGTGCTCATATCCTGCTTCTTCAGGGGGCAGCAGCCTTGTTCATGGTCAGTAGTGGCTCCTGGCCTCTCTGCACAGGATGGGTGTCAGATGGGTGCTCATATCCTGCTTCTTCAGGGGGCAGCAGCCTTGTACATGGTCAGTAGTGGCTCCTGGCCTCTCTGCAGAGGATGGGTGTCAGATGGGGGCTCATATCCTGCTTCTTCAGGGGGCATCAGCCTTGTACAAGGTCAGTAGTGGCTCCTGGCCTCTCTGCACAGGATGGGTGTCAGATGGGTGCTCATATCCTGCTTATTCAGGGATGAACAGCCTTGTACATGGTCAGTAGTGGCCCCTGGCCTCTCTGCACAGGATGGGTGTCAGATGGGTGCTCATATCCTGCTTCTTCAGGGGGCAGCAGCCTTGTACATGGTCAGTAGTGGCTCCTGGCCTCTCTGCACAGGATGGGTGTCAGATGGGTGCTCATATCCTGCTTCTTCAGGGGGCAGCAGCCTTGTGCATGGTCAGTAGTGGCCCCTGGCCTCTCTGCACAGGATGGGTGTCCGATGGGTGCTCATATCCTGCTTCTTCAGGGGGAAGCAGCCTTGTACATGGTCAGTAGTGGCTCCTGGTCTCTCTGCACTGGATGGGTGTCCGATGGGTGCTCATATCCTGCTTCTTCAGGGGGCAGCAGCCTTGTACATGGTCAGTAGTGGCTGCTGGCCTCTCTGCAGAGGATGGGTGTCAGATGGGTGCTCATATCCTGCTGGATCTACTCCAGACAGATGTAATCTTCAGGAATCAGATGACACAATATCTGACACTTAGATAGTGGGGAACATTCATCCATTTTATCTTTAGATTGGTACAGAAGGAAGTTAGATACATTTCATGACACCTGTGGATTCCTATAAAAGAAGATCTTGAGAAGGAAGAGTAATCCGCAAGGAATTCTGTATCCTACCTAATAAAAGCTTAACTGTTCCTGTGTACTCCTGTCTCTATGTCCTTGGGTCTGTGCTTTTTTCTACTGCGCATTTGCGCACCACGGACTGTTGGGACAGGAGGGCGGGGCCAGTTAGCCGAGCAGGTGTGTGCGCAAGTGGACGGGTACGCATGCGCACTGACATGGCGGCGATGGTAATAGACAGACCTAGAGCCCGTATTTAAATGGGCTGAGGTCGCTTGTTCCATTATAAGGCAGTCACGCTCTATTCTGGAGATCTTGCAATCCTGCCAGCATTCTGGGATCCCCGACAGCTACAAAACCTTACATGTCGTTTGTCTGATATCTTTTAAAGAAAATCTGTAATGAAAAAAACTCCCCTGGGGGTACTCACCTCAGGTGGGGGAAGCCTCCGGATCCTGTTGACGCTTCCCCCGTCGTCCTCGGTCCCACGGCGGCGGCGAAAATCCTCCTGGAGTGGCGGCAATGTAAATATTTACCTCCCGGGCTCCAGCGCAGGCGCAGTATCCACTCTCTGCACGGAGATGGGCGAAAATATCCGAACTCCGTTGGGCCGCTCTACTGCGTCGGTGCAAGTCTCCTGCACCTGCGTAGTAAAGCGGACCTGACGGAGATCAGCTATTTTCGCCTATCTCCATGGGAAGAGCCGCAACAGCGCCCCCGCTGGAGCCAGAAAAGGTAAATATTGCACAGGCTGTCGGATTTGTCGCCTGTGCATTCTGGGGGCTGCAGCGAGACCGCCGTGGGACACAGGAGGACGGGGGAAGCCTCGATAGGGTCCAGAGGCTTCCCCCTACTGAGGTGAGCACCCCCCCAGGGGATTTTTTTCAGTACGGGTTTTCTTTAAGGACTCAAAGGGTATTTCTGTTAAAACCTGAAAGGCTATATTCAGATATCAAGAAGGCTTTGTACCCCTATTCTAATGTCTTCTGGGGAGGGGGCTGGTATCTGAGGATTTTAAAGGGAACTCCCAGATGCCACCATGCTGCCACCCCCCCCCCCCTGGGCATCATTGGCCCCCACCTCCTCTAGGAGCAGCTGAAGGTGGGGAAGAGCCCCCAGTCCATGGATTGGACAAGGGCACTGGATGACAAGGGGAGGATTGGCCACCCCTCTCCCCCGTAGCCCCCCCATACCATGGACCATGCGTGGCCGGGGCTCCACATTCTGGCTATCCCAGCTTGCATGGGGGACAAGGGGTTACAGAGGCTCGGGAGGGGGGACCCCATGTCATTTTTTTTTCATTTCCCACACTCTGAATATATACAAAAATAAAATACATGCTAATACATTATCCGTCATTTTTACCGCACTAAGTTTGCTACTTTTTTCCTCTAAATTTAACATTGATTTTCTCAGAATCTATAAGGTCTTGTTTTTTTTTTTCCTTTTGTTCCCACTCTCCTCCTTTACATACCCCGCAAATTTGGTGTTTCTAGCGCATCAGCTAATTATAGCGCTAATAGATTTGGGCGTGGCTGTCTTTTTAATGTTAATTATCGATTTTGTAATTTTTGACTCAACTTTGCAAATGTTTGGGCGCCTGTTATACTCACCGCGGTGGCGTCCTCCGGCGTTCCAGTGCGTCTGTCCTTATGCACACACGGGAATACGCTGAGTTTTATGGTCCTGTCTGGTTCATTACGGCATTACATCAAAGTGTTACGCACTGCGCATGTGTAGGGGTTAATTCTGGCACCAATTCCAGGGCCTCACCAGTATATAAGCAGCACTGCTCTCAACTGCACTGCTGTTCAATCTGACAGTTTGGCTAACCGTTGTTAGTGTACCTTGGCGATTGATCATTGTTTTGGTTCCTGTTGTGACCTCAACTCTCTGTTGCTCTCCGCCTGCCCTGACCCTTGGCTTGTGACCTTGACCTCTGCCGCCTGCCCTGACTCTTGGCTTGCGACCCTGACCATCCGTTGCTCTCCGCCTGCCCTGACCCTTGGCTTGTGACCTTGACCTCTGCCGCCTGCCCTGACTCTTGGCTTGCGACCCTGACCATCCGTTGCTCTTTGCCTGCCCTGACCCTTGGCTTGTGACCCCAACCATTCATTGCTCTCCACCTGCCCTGACCCTTGGCTTGTGACCCGGACCATCCGTTGCTCTCCACCTGCCCTGACCCTTGGCTCGTGACCTGGACCTCCACTGTTTGCCACCTGCCCTGACCCTTGGCTTGTCACCCTGACCATCCGTTGCTCTCTGCCTGCCCTGATCCTTGGCATGTGACCTTGACCATCCGTTGCTCTCTGCCTGCCCTGACCCTTGGCTTGTGACCTCGACCATCCATTGCTCTCTGCCTGCCCTGATCCTTGGCTTGTGACCTTGACCATCCATTGCTCTCTGCCTGCCCTGATCCTTGGCTTGTGACCTCGACCATCCATTGCTCTCTGCCTGCTCTGACCCTAGGCTTGTGACCTCGACCTCTGCTGTTTGCCACCTGCGCCGACCTTTGGCTTGTTACTGGAATACGGCTGATTCTACAAGTACTACAACAGAAAGTTCGAAGACATAACCGCGCCATTGGCGAAATATCAAAATTTTACTTAAAACGATAAAGTACAATTGCTGAATAGAGGTTTATGAAACTAAATCTAGACTTTCATTGTCTGATATTGTGTATTTTTTTAATGATATTTGTCGATTATATTGATATATGTGACATTACGAGAAATAAAGATGTGTAATGATGTAATTACAGTAATAAAGAATTATATATGTCTTTAAGACGTGCAATGATGTAATTAACGATAATATGTCATTATATGTAATGATTTATTTACAATAAAATGTGTTATTACGTTATTATCCTTTCTATGTGTAAAAGGGTGTTTATGCAGGGGAAATGGTTAGGGTTAGGCACCACCAGAGGATTTAGGAGTCAGGGATAGGTACAGGGAGGGTTCTGTGTGAGAGTAGGGTTAGGTTTAGTTAGGGTTAGGCACCACCAGAGGGTCTAGGAGTCAGGGATAGGTACAGGGAGGGTTCTGAGTGAGAGTAGGGTTAGGTATAGTTAGGGTTAGGCACCACCAGAGGGTCTAGGAGTCAGGGATAGGTACAGGGAGGGTTCTGAGTGAGAGTAGGGTTAGGTATAGTTAGGGTTAGGCACCACCAGAGGGTCTAGGAGTCAGGGATTGGTACAGGGAGGGTTCTGTGTGAGAGTAGGGTTAGGTATAGTTAGGGTTAGGCACCACCAGAGGGTCTAGGAGTCAGGGATAGGTACAGGGAGGGTTCTGAGTGAGAGTAGGGTTAGGTATAGTTAGGGTTAGGCACCACCAGAGGGTCTAGGAGTCAGGGATAGGTACAGGGAGGGTTCTGTGTGAGAGTAGGGTTAGGCACCACCAGAGGGTCTAGGAGTCAGGGATAGGTACAGGGAGGGTTCTGAGTGAGAGTAGGGTTAGGTATAGTTATGGTTAGGCACCACCAGAGGGGTGGTTAGGGTTAGGCACCACCAGAGGGGTGGTTAGGGTTAGGCACCACCAAAGGAGAGTTCTGTGTGAGAGTAGTAGGGTTGGGTTAAGCTGTATTGTTGAATTACATTACGATATTTAACACTATTATATTTTCATTATCAACTCCAATCTGTTTTAAAACTGTATATTTCGTTAATCACTTTAGTTAACATACCGGTAATAATCAGAATTAACGATTTTCCATTACACATACCGTTATTTATCGATAATTCTAAATTACTACTGTTTTTGTTTTTGCCGATTAAATCGTGCCCAAATTTGACCACAAGTTTTTTAAATGTATGCATTTCTAGCACCTATGGGGGCTCTGCTATTAACCGTTAAAGTCAGCGGCCATTCGCCTGCCATTTAGGAGAATCTGTAACAAAAGAAAAGTCCCCTGGGGGGTACTCACATCGGGAGGGGGAAGCCTCAGAGTCCCAATGAGGCTTCCCCCACCCCTGTAGCTGCAGGCAGTCCAGCGCTGGCTCCCCCAAAGTGTCCCGGAATCCTCCCTCGACAAGCGTTAAGCGCTGATTTATTTACCTTTTCTTGGCTCCAGCGGGGGCGCTGTTGCGGCTCTCCACCTCGGAGATAGGCGAAAATAGCCGATCTCCGTTGGGTCTGCTCTACTGCGCAGGCGAGACTTGCTCCTGTGCAGTAGAGCGGCACGACAGCGATCGGCTATTTCCGCCTATCTCCGAGGTGGAGAGCCGAAACGGTGCCTGCGCTGGAGCCGGGAAGGTAAATATTTACATCCCCGCTGTTCAGGGAGCTTTATCGCCGCCGCCGTGGGACCGAGGAGGACGAGGGAAGCCTCAATGGGATCCGGAGGCTTCCCCCACCCGAGGTGAGTATCCCCCAGGGGAGGTTTTTTCGTTACAGGTTTTCTTTAAGTCTATGGATTCCACCGCAAACTGCCGGTTCGAGAACATTTGCAGTAGATTTGCAAAAAAATTTGATGTTCGTTACATCACTACAGATATATCCCAATGCCTCAGTGCTGCACCCGAAATGTAAATTAGGAGATGATTGGATACAGGTGTTTGGGCTGAAGGTGAGCTACAGGAATTCTGGGGTGGAGAGGGGGCAGGTTATTGTTATATGTGTTACAATCACTACTATAGACACCCCAATGCCTCAGTGCTGCACCCCAAATGTAAATTAGGAGATGATTGGATACAGGTGATTGGGCTGGAGGTGAGATACAGGAATTCTGGGGTGGAGAGGGGGCAGGTTATTGTTATATGTGTTACAGTCACTGCTATAGACACCCCAATGCCTCAGTGATGCACCCCAAATGTAAATTAGGAGATGATTGGATACAGGTGTTTGGGCTGGAGGTGAGATACAGGAATTCTGGGGTGGAGAGGGGGACAGGTTATTGTTATGTGTGTTATAATCACTGCTATAGACACCCCAATGCCTCAGTGCTGCACCCCAAATGTAAATTAGGAGATGATTGGATGCAGGTGTTTGGGCTGGAGGTGAGGGGTATAAAAGCTTGTCCCGCCGGCATAGGCTGCAGGTCCTATCAGATTCCATCAGTCAGACTTGCAGGAGATCAGGGGCTGTTTCTATTGGCTCCCTGCTCCTGTCAGTCACTGCTATCGCTGCTTCTGCTTATGAGTCACGACTCCCAGCACAGACTGCACACTCTTTTCACCACTTCAAGGCAGATGATTGTCAGGCTCTTCCTGTACCATGTCCTGTTGGTTGCAGGGGAACTGCACCCGGGTAGTTCTCATGTCTCTGCTTGCTTTCGGTTGCTTGGTTTGGTTGTATTCTCAATAAGTCTCATTGCCATTTGCAATCACTCTGCAGTTCAGGGCAGCTCAGGATGTTGTCATGAATCCACCTATGGCCTGCTGCAGTTGATCTGTGGCCAGATAACTCTGGATTGCCTACTGGTTGAACTCGAGGGACGTATGTCTTTTCCAACCCAAATAACTATGTGCATGTTGTTGCATAATATTGCATGTATTTGTAATGAGAGTCCTTTCCATTCACAGTCAGTCTTTAGTCTTCAATCAGACTAGCACAGGATTAAGTGATTACCATTCTGCTGTGTGGGAATTTGCATGTCTGCTCTCATTGGCTGATGTCCATAGAAAAGCCTGCTCTTCCTCTCACAGCTTGCCCGTCATAGCGCTCAGTTCTACTCTAGCTGGCTGCTGGGTTCCTTGTGTGAAGTTTGTATTGTATTGCTTAACCTTGCCTTGCTCACTTGGAAGTTTGCTGCACCCACGGAGGTACAGTGAAGCCCTTCCTATGCTGATAGGTTGGACCCTGCCATCACCACGCTGGTGACTGGTAGTATTCCTGCTAGTTCTGATCCTGTGGACGTGACTATAGCTGCGGTTGCTTTTAGTTACGCTCCTTCCTGTTTGTCTTGTCTGTGCCTGGGTGGATGCTTGCTATCGCTGGAGCAGCGATTACATTGGCAAGCATTCCTTCTTTCTGTTTGTTGTCTGTCCTTGTTAACTCAGTGTGGTGGACATCAGATGCTCAGTGCTGCGTTCGCACTGAGCAACCATTGTGTCTTGTTTATTTATCAGAAGCTCAGAGCTGCGGTCGCTCTGAGCCATCTTGCTCCCTCGTTCATAGCTCCTGGTGTGATCTGTGTTATCTCCTCCACAAGTGCATTCACACTATATTATCCAGCTGCATAGTCTTGCCTTGTGGGGCTGGTGGTACTCTTATCTTCCCAGCCTCAGTCTCTATAGCTTGCACTGTAAGATCTGGGGGTAACCAAAGTCAGGAGACAAATTAAGTGTCCTGTTCAAGCGGGAACTTGTCTATAGGTGAAGAACGTGGGCTGGACTCAGAGTCCTGGCACTAGATTGGAGCATAGAGACTGAAGGAAAACGAGAGATCTGCCAGGCCTTACAATGGTATTATTTCATGCCTTTAGGCCTCGTTCACATTGCGTTCTGTTCGCATTGGGCGGTTTATGTGGCGATTTTGTTTTGCAATATACGGCGATTACCTGCGCACTGCTTTTTTTGCAAAGCACTTTTGCGGAGCAATTTCATAATTCACTCCCTGACGCAAGTCAGAAAGTGAACTCTTTGACCCGGAAAAGAATAAATACAATGTATGTATTCTTAAAAATGCGAACGCAATCGCTGCACAAAGCAATTTTGTGTTAACGTTTTGTGTTTTTTTCCTATACCTTCCATTGTAGCAAATCACCCCAAAAATAGTCCAGGCACCGCTTTGCTGAATGCACAGCACACGAACCGCGCTAATACAAACCTTCTCATAGACATTCATTGCACAAGCGTTTTTGGGGGCGATTTAAAAAAAAACCCGCCTGCGCTTGAAAAAAGGCCGAAAACGCCTCTAGTGTGAACGAGCCCTTACTGCTTGTTGTAGGCTTCATGAATTGACATTTACTGACGTGTGTTGAGGTATTTACCGCACAAGTCAGTAATTTACCTCACTGCTCGGTAACTTCAGCTTTTCATGCGGTAACTGCCTTTATGAATCGACCTTTTCCTAAGTGCTCGGTAAAGTCAGCTGTTTTCTGCATTACGGAATGCGCTAATGCTTTATGAATGATCCCCTATGCGTTGCAGGAATAATCGCCATCTGATCGTGGAGTGGCCATCAATTAATGTGTGACCATCTCAGTGGTGATTGGCAACTGCTGTGCTGTGCTCCTCAGCGTATTCTTGTACCCCTCCTTAGCACTGCACAGTGTTGATTGATTTGGACTTGGGGCAGTACAAGCATGCCGATGGAGGAAGGAGACAATGCAATTTGTCTAAAGCTGAACACACAGCGCTGAGGAGCTTACAGGGGGGACTCTCCAGTCAGACCGGGGGGGGGAGGGGCATTGTGGTACACTATCAGGTTAATTAGCCAATACTAATATGTATAGATTGCTGGTTAGAGACCCAACATCACAGTATAAACATGAAGTGGAAGTGTTACTAGAAGGGGCAGTGGAGATGGGGGGGATCAGCAGGGATTTATGGTAACTGAAAAAAGACAATCTGAGAACCCCGAAAGTGAAAGTTCATAAAGACTTATTGCACCCCCTCTCCCTCAGAAGACCCATCATGTCTGCTGTTGACGCCCTCCTAGAGCCCCTCGGCATCTACATTGACTTTTGGCTGCAACCCATCGTTAGATCTGATAACCGTTGTCTGAAGGACAGACGGACCCCAGAGAAATCAAGTACAGTGGGTTGCAAAAGTATTCGGCCCCCTTGAAGTTTTCCACATTTTGTCACATTACTGCCACAAACTTGAATCAATTTTATTGGAATTCCACATGAAAGACCAATACAAAGTGGTGTACATGTGAGAAGTGGATCGAAAATCATACAACATTCCAAACATTTTTTTTTACAAATAACTGCAAAGTGGGGTGTGCGTAATTATTCGGCCCCCTGAGTCAATACTTTGTAGAACCACCTTTTGCTGCAATTACAGCTGCCAGTCTTTTAGGGTATGTCTCTACCAGCTTTGCACATCTAGAGACTGAAATCCTTGCCCATTCTTCTTTGCAAAACAGCTCCAGCTCAGTCAGATTAGATGGACAGCGTTTGTGAACAGCAGTTTTCAGATCTTGCCACAGATTCTCGATTGGATTTAGATCTGGACTTTGACTGGGCCATTCGAACACATGGATATGTTTTGTTTTAAACCATTCCATTGTTGCCCTGGCTTTATGTTTAGGGTCATTGTCCTGCTGGAAGGTGAACCTCCACCCCAGTCTCAAGTCTTTTGCAGTCTCCAAGAGGTTTTCTTCCAAGTTTGCCCTGTATTTGGCTCCATCCATCTTCCCATTAACTCTGACCAGTTTCCCTGTCCCTGCTGAAGATATGCACCCCCCCGAGCATGATGCTGCCACCACCATATTTGACAGTGGGGATGGTGTGTTCAGAGTGATGTGCAGTGTTATTTTTCTGCCACGCATAGCGTTTTGCATTTTGGCCAAAAAGTTCCATTTTGGTCTCATCTGACCAGAGCACCTTCTTCCACATGGTTGCTGTGTCCCCCACATGGCTTGTGGCAAACTGCAAATGGGACTTCTTATGCTTTCTGTTAACAATGCCTTTCTTCTTGCCACTCTTCCATAAAGGCCAACTTGTACAGTGCATGACTAATAGTTGTCCTATGGACAGAGTCTCCCACCTGAGCTGTAGATCTCTGCAATTTTATTGGAATTCCACGTGAAAGACCAATACAAAGCCTCTTGACTGCATTTCTGATCAGCACTCTCCTTGTTCAGCCTGTGAGTTTAGGTGGATGGCCTTGTCTTGGTAGGTTTACAGTTGTGCCATACTCCTTCCATTTCTGAATGATCGCTTGAACAGTGCTCCGTGGGATGTTCAAGGCTTTGGAAATCTTTTTGTAGCCTAAGCCTGCTTTAAATTTCTTAATAACTTGATCCCTGACCTGCCTTGTGTGTTCTTTGGACTTCACGGTGTTGGTGCTCCCAATATTCTCTTAGACAACCTCTGAGGCCCTCACAGAGCAGCTGTATTTGTACTGACATTAGATTACACACAGGTGCACTCTATTTAGTCATTAGCACTCATCAGGCAATGTCTATAGGCAACTGATTGCACTCAGATCAAAGGGGGCCGAATAATTATGCACACACTACTTTGCAGTTATTTATTTGTAAAAAAATGTTTGGAATCATGTATGATTTTCGTTCCACTTCTCACATGTACACCACTTTGTATTGGTCTTTCATGTGGAATTCCAATAAAATTGATTCATGTTTGTGGCAGTAATGTGACAAAATGTGGAAAACTTCAAGGGGGCCGGATACTTTTGCAACCCACTGTATCTAGCTAGTATGGGCATCATCAACTTGTACAACAATATTATGCTAGGCTCAATGAGCATAAAAGTAACATACACAACCCTGAATCTTTGAGAAAGAGGGGTGAGAAGGATGAGAAATAGAGAGACTACTCCTTGGCTAGACATTTTGTGGAGTTTGGCCATAATGTGAGGCAGCTTTGCTGGTAGGTATTGGAAGTGGTCCAATGCCAGGAGGGCAGAGAGCTTAGGGATGTAATTTAGTTTATAGCTATAGTTGTCTCTTAAGTTCAGAAGGATTAATAGTTTGTACAGTCTGTTCCCGCCTCCCCCAAATTAATTAATGTTGGCGTGTTTACATTGCATTGCCTGGAGGAGTGATTGTAATTTACCAGATGCTTAAAGGGGAACTGAAGAGAGAGGTATATGGAGGCTGTCATGTTTATTTCCTTTTAATCAATACCAGTTGCCTGGCAGCCCTGCTGGTCTATTTCTCTGCAGTAGTATCTGATTAAAACCAGAAACAAGCATGCAGCTAGTCTTGTCAGATCAGACTTATAAGTCTGAACCACTGAAACACCTGATCTGCTGCATGCTTGTTCAGGGGCTATGGCTAATAGTATTAGAGGCAGAGGATCAGCAGGGCTGCCAGGCAACTAGTATTGTCTAAAAGGAAATAAACATGACAGCCTCCATATACCTCTTTCTTCAGTTCCCCTTTAAGCACTTGGTAAAGGGCATGTAGCCCAAAATATTGTTTTCTTTTTATGCTGTTTCACGAGAAGTTTTCAAGAGAACGAGTTGAGTCCAGATTGGATTGTTTGTGTATAGGTGTTTCCCTAAGGCCCCTCTTAGACTGGCATTGAAAACCTGCATTGCATTACACTGTTTTTCCAGAGTGGCGCAAGGGAAAGGCAATGGGGCCTAGCACACTTAAAGGGAACCTAAACTGAGAAGGATATGGATTTTTCATTTTATAAAAATACCAGTTGCCCGACTCTCCTGCATCTCTAAGGGGCAGTTTCCACTGCTAAAGCGATGCGATGCGGCTACCTAGCAACATCGCATCACTTCCACCGCCGGCCGCATCACTTCCGCATCTCCCGGTGCGGAAGTTAATGGAGGAGATCGGATGCGGCCGTGCAAAAATCTGCAGCATGCTGCAGAATATCGGAACTCTCCGCACACCATGCGCGTAGTGGAAACTGTTCCACTGGCGTGCATGTATTTCAGGACACCTGCGGTGTGATACGGCTATGTAGCTGCATCGCACCGCTCCTAGTGGGAATGGGCTCTAATACTTTTAGCCACAGCCCCTGAACAAGTATGCAGATAGGTGCTCTGACTGAAGTCAGACTGGATTAGCTGCATGCTTGTTTCAGGTGTGATTCAGCCACTACTGCAGCTAAAGACATCAGCAGGAGAGTCAGGCAACTGGTATTGTTTTAAAGGAAACATCCGTATCCCTTTTAGCTTAGGTTCCCTTTAACGCACTGTGTTGCATCTGAAGTGCCTGAGCCCATGCAAGGGAACCGGTGTGTTACCACTAGACTTCAGTGGTTGCGGATCCTAAATGTTCCTATATTTTTACTGTCGGTGGAGGATCCTGGCTTTTTTCACAAAGTCTCATGCGGTACAGTTGCCACAACTGAACATTCCCGTTGGTGGGGGATGGGGGGTGTTACCTGGTAAGTGCAGCTCCATGCGGTCGGAATGGTGGAAAGTCGCTATGTACCAGCATATCCTTCAGATTTTTTGCTTTTCCTGATGCTTCTATATGATATATCTCTGCATATTTTCCTTCAGTAAAGAGTCCTAACTTGTTATACTGGATGCCTATCTGCCTGTACAGAATACTAAGCTCCTACACATTGAAAGGGTGTGGATGCTCACTCTCCCAATGTAAATATGAATTTTTCTCAGTGGGTTTGTGGAAAATCTGTGTTCTGAGGTTCACGTTATCATCAATGGTTATAGTGAGAGCTAAAGGGTTTATAGATCGATTTTGGATGTCAGCGGTGAAGAACATTCTGATGCCATTTGTATTCAGGCGTGTTACGATTCATATTGTATCATCTCCTGCCTGCTGGTGGTGGTATTGAGTTGGACTGCCCTGGACTTCCACTATCCACCAGCAGGTGGTTTATCATCACATTTAAGGACTTGCAGTTCTTTGTATGGCCTGCAGAGGCCTCTAATGTGTCTCTGAGCAATTACCACCAGATGCTTCCTATTACATGGACTATATAAATCTGCCTCTTCCTGCAAGTCATTGCCAGAACTTCCTTTCTACAGGTCTGAGTCTCTGGTCACCTCTGTTGTTTGATACCTGGTTTCCTGTACCTGCTCTGTGATCTGATTACCTGCTGCTGAACCTCTGCTAGTCCTGACTCTGCTTCTGTCTATTCTTTTGTACCTTGCTTGTATCTGATTACCCGTTGCTGACTCTGTTATTCTGTTTTGACCTGTCTTTGCCTGCTCCCTTTGATACCGCGTTATTGTATATATATTTGCTTGTACATATATATCTCCTGCATGCCGTTTGTAGTTAGATAGATAGTCAGGGTTTTGGTTTATGTGTGCACACTGTTTTGTTTGGTTTGCGGGAGATTCACTGTATATATTGTTTGCATATGGTTGTATGTTATTTGCATGATTTGGTTCTTAATAAATCATTATTTTTGCACATTCCTGTCTCAGTATCAGTGTTTCTGCAAACTGTGGTCATCCATTGCAATACCTGTTTATTGTTCCGTAACAGTAAGTTCTGGCCGTATATACACTGACCACTGCAGCTATACTGCACACTGATACCTGGCTGTTCTGTCCAAAAATGGATCTACAACAAATTGATTATTATGCATTGCTTGCTGATGAGGATGAAGCTGAGTGCCGTGCAGATTTTGCTGATTTCTCTAAAGCTGAATTGCAGCAGTTGATTAGCCAGACATATAGTTATGTCAAATTAGGAATAATTCGTACAGAAGATATTGAAAATTTAGCCAGGATCTGGAATGATCTTGCATACCCCAAAATGACAAATATTTGCATGCAACCTGATTCTGACCAAGGTGTAGTCAGTGATTATGATCCACCGTTTGACAATTATGCCATAGAAGCTCTGATTAACTTGTTTGAGGATGACAGGGAATATTTTCTTGATCATTACTCAAACAAAGGTAAACAGAGCGTGCAGGCTTGCATAGATTCCCTCCAGTCCCTGATCACTCAGGGAATATGCAAGTATGGGAAAGCCTCCCTTCTGTTAAATGCTTGGCAGAAGATTATTTCTGCAGGTTCCACAACCCTTACCTCACCTGTTGTGAATCCAGTTCAGGTTGATTTTACCTCAGAACAAGTGAACATGTATTCCAATTATTTAAAGAGAGACAAAAATGCCTTTTTTGAATTCTATAAAAGACAAAGCTTTGAGTTTGTAAGGGGGTGTAAATGTGCAGTCGAGAATCTGTTGTCTGACAGAAAATGTAAGCCTGAGTCAGCCCATGCTTTGATCAATGCATATTCAGAAATCTTGTCATTATGCACACCTCCTGTTAACCCTCTGAATGCCACTCACTCCCAGTCCACTGCAGTTAAACAGCTGCAAAGTCAGTCTCCCAGCAAAGAAGAATTTAATTTTATTTTTGACTCTGAACTGATTGATGATTTGTTTGATTTTCTGAGAAAGGATAGAGAAGGATTTATTAAGTATTACTGTGACAAAAGTGAAGGTTTTGTGTCTGCCTGTATATGTGCAACTGAGACATTGATTGTGCATAGGCTTTGCAAGTATGAATCCGCTTCTGCCTTAATTGCTGCCTATTTAGAAGTCCTGCAAGTAATACATTCTTTAGTTAACCCTCCGAATGTCTGTCACATTCAGAATCCTCAGCCCACAGCCACTAAACAGCTTAAATGCCAATCACCCATTAAAAAACAATTTGATTTCATTTTCAACTCTGATCAGATTGATCACTTATATGGTTATTTAAAGAGAGACAAACAAGGGTTTTATGAATCTTACTTTGAGAAGGGGGAATTGTATGTGTCTGCCTGTGTTCGTGCAACTGAGTCATTGATGCTGCATAAGCTCTGTAAGCGTGAATTTGCTTCTATGTTGATTACTGCCTGGCGTGAAATCCTTTCTTCCTGTTTCCACTCTCCTCCTTCTGCTCATTCTCCATGTGTCTCTTCTTGTGTCCAGAACTCAGAACCTGCAATAGTTAAAAAACCTGTAAAATCAGCAACATTACAAACCGCTATCAGATCCACACCTTGGTCCTGGCAGTGTCCAGTTATACCAAGAGAACCTGCTGTTCCAGTTTCCAGAGTGGTCACCAAAACCAGACGCAAATACTTTCCTACAGCTTCCATTACTCCAGTCATCTCACCTCCCGTGCAGCCTCCAGTCATCTTGTCTTCCGTGCAGCCTCCAGTCATCTCGCCTCCTGTGCAGCCTCCAGCCATCTCGCCTCCTGTGCAGCCTCCAGCCATCTCGCCTCCTGTGCAGCCTCCAGCCATCTCGCCTCCTGTGCAGCCTCCAGCCATCTCGCCTCCTGTGCAGCCTCCAGCCATCTCGCCTCCTGTGCAGCCTCCAGCCATCTCGCCTCCTGTGCAGCCTCCAGTCATCTCGCCTCCTGTGCAGCCTCCAGTCATCTCGCCTCCTGTGCAGCCTCCAGTCATCTCGCCTCCTGTGCAGCCTCCAGTCATCTCGCCTCCTGTGCAGCCTCCAGTCATCTCGCCTCCTGTGCAGCCTCCATCCAACTCCTGTTTGGTGCAGCCTCCAGTTAATGTTCCTGTGACACTTGTTATACAGACTCTTGCCTTCCTCTCACAACTCTTGCAGACTTTGCCTCCGTCTCCAGAGCCTTGTGCTCAGTCTGCAAAACCTCATTTCCAACCTACAGAGACTTCAAAACAGCTTGCAGAATCCTGTTCACAGTCTGCAGAACTTTGCATCCAGTCTGCAGATCCCTGTTCCCAGTCTGCAGAATATTGCTTCAAGCCTGCAGGGACTCTGTCTTCATCTGCAGAGCCTTGCCTCCAGTCTGCAGAGACTTCAAATCAACCTGCAGAATCCTGCTCGCAGTCTGCAGAGCTTTGCATCCAGTCTGCAGAACCTTGTTCCCAGTCTGCAGAATATTGCCTCCAGCTTGCAGGGACTTTGCCTCAGTCTGCAGAACCTCACTTCCAGCCTGCAGAGACTTTGATCCAATTTGCAAAAGTTTGCATCCAGTCTACAGAAAACGGCATACAGCCTACAGAATTTCAATCTAGTATCCTGCCCACTCAGTTTCAGTTCCAGCTCGCACAGGCCCAGTCCGCACAGGCTCAGTGCCAACTCGCACAAACTGTATCAGGGTCTCAGCCAAAGGTCCAGTCAAGCGCTCAGCCAACGGTTCAGCCATGCGCTCAGCCAACGGCCCAGCCAAGTACTAAGCCAAAGGTCCAGATCCATGAAGTTATGCAGGATGGTGCCCTGCCTGAAACTACTGAGCCTGTTGCCCTGTCTGAAGTTTCCCAACCTGTTAACCTGCCTGAAGTTTTCCTGCCTTCTGTTTCACCTGATGTTATGCAATCTGCTGCCCTGTCTCCACAGACTTTTGCTGCTGCCCAGTCTCCACAGACTTTTGCTGCTGCCCAGTCTCCACAGACTTTTGCTGCTGCCCAGTCTCCACAGACTTTTGCTGCTGCCCAGTCTCCACAGACTTTTGCTGCTGCCCAGTCTCCACAGATGTCTGCTGCTGCCCAGCCTCCACAGATGTCTGCTGCTGCCCAGCCTCCACAGATTTCTGCTGCTGCCCAGCCTCCACAGATGTCTGCTGCTGCCCAGCTTCCACAGATTTCTGCTGCTGCCCAGCTTCCACAGATTTCTGCTGCTGCCCAGCCTCCACAGATGTCTGCTGCTGCCCAGCTTCCACAGTTGTCTGCTGCTGCCCAGCTTCCACAGATGTCTGCTGCTGCCCAGCCTCCACAGATTTCTGCTGCTGCCCAGCCTCCACAGATTTCTGCTGCTGCCCAGCCTCCACAGATTTCTGCTGCTGCCCAGCCTCCACAGATTTCTGCTGCTGCCCAGCCTCCACAGATTTCTGCTGCTACCCAGCCTCCACAGATTTCTGCTGCTGCCCAGCCTCCACAGATTTCTGCTGCTGCCCAGCCTCCACAGATTTCTGCTGCTGCCCAGCCTCCACAGATGTCTGCTGCTGCCCAGCCTCCACAGATGTCTGCTGATGCCCAGCCTCCACAGATGTCTGCTGATGCCCAGCCACTAGAGACTCCTGTTATCAACGCTCCTGATGCTTCCAAGACTGCTGTCTGCCCTGTTGGTACCAAGCCTGCTGCAGCGCCTGATGTCTGCCAGTTTCCTGCTCTGTCTGAGACCTGCCAACCTGTTGTCCACTCTGATCCTGTCCAGTCTCCTCCTCAGCCTGATGATGCATGCCAGTTTCCTGCCAAGCCTGTTGGTGCCTGCCAGTCTCCTGTTCAGCCTGATCTTGCTCATTTTCCTGCCAAGACTGATGATCCTGTCCAGTCTGCTGTTAAGCCTGTTCCTGTCCAGTTTCCTGCTCAGCCTGATGATGCCTGCCAATCTCCTGCCAAGCCTGTTGGTGCCTGCCAGTTTCCCGTTCAGCCTGATCCTGTCCAGCCTTCTGCTCAGCCTGACGATCCTGTCCAGCCTTCTGCTCAGCCTGACGATCCTGTCCAGCCTTCTGCTCAGCCTGACGATCCTGTCCAGCCTTCTGCTCAGCCTGATGATCCTGTCCAGTCGCCTGCTCAGTCTGAAGATCCTGTCCAGTTTCCTGTCAAGCCTGATGATACCTGTCAGTCTCCTGCTCAGCCTAATGGTCCTGTCCAGTCTCCTGCCAAGCCTTATGCCTGCCAGTCTCCGGTCCAGCCTGATACCTTGTCTGATATCCTCCAGTTTCCTGAGATCCTGTTTTCTAAATTGCTCTCTGTCCAAAAGATGCTGGTCTGGATTTGGTTGGCATTATTTCCCTCCCTGCCCACCCAGGTTTGCCTTTTACTGCCTCCTGTATTTGTTGCTGCTTTCTGGGTCCTGCCTGATGTTGTACAGTCTTTTATCCAACTTGCCATCCTGCTTGGACGTTTACAGCTTATGTTACAACATCCAAAGACCAAGTTTTCAAAGTGTTTTCCCTCCCTGCGCTCCCAAGCTTGGCCTCTGCGACCCACCTGGCCAATGTTTGGGTTGTCTGCCCTCTTGTGGGACCCTGGTGGACATTTTCTAAAGACACTGTGGAGCATCCTGAGGCCGCTTCTTCAGGGGGGGGTACTGTTACGATTCATATTGTATCATCTCCTGCCTGCTGGTGGTGGTATTGAGTTGGACTGCCCTGGACTTCCACTATCCACCAGCAGGTGGTTTATCATCACATTTAAGGACTTGCAGTTCTTTGTATGGCCTGCAGAGGCCTCTAATGTGTCTCTGAGCAATTACCACCAGATGCTTCCTATTACATGGACTATATAAATCTGCCTCTTCCTGCAAGTCATTGCCAGAACTTCCTTTCTACAGGTCTGAGTCTCTGGTCACCTCTGTTGTTTGATACCTGGTTTCCTGTACCTGCTCTGTGATCTGATTACCTGCTGCTGAACCTCTGCTAGTCCTGACTCTGCTTCTGTCTATTCTTTTGTACCTTGCTTGTATCTGATTACCCGTTGCTGACTCTGTTATTCTGTTTTGACCTGTCTTTGCCTGCTCCCTTTGATACCGCGTTATTGTATATATATTTGCTTGTACATATATATCTCCTGCATGCCGTTTGTAGTTAGATAGATAGTCAGGGTTTTGGTTTATGTGTGCACACTGTTTTGTTTGGTTTGCGGGAGATTCACTGTATATATTGTTTGCATATGGTTGTATGTTATTTGCATGATTTGGTTCTTAATAAATCATTATTTTTGCACCTTAATTCCTGGTTCCAGTGTCTGTATGCTGCAAACTGTGGTCAAACCCTGTTTCTCCGTTCAGGCCCCTTGACAAGGCGTGTGACAAAATCCTCAAAAAGACCTTCAGGACCCTCCCACAGGATGAGTACATCATCTATATATCGTCCCCAATATAATATGTGAGATGTAGAGAATGTTAAATCCTCACTGCAGATGATTTTATCCTCCCACCAGCCCAGGAAGAGATCTGAGTAAGATGGTGCTCCCCCTGGGCTGGCGGCAGACCTTATCATCAAACATAACGTAGTTGTGGGTCAATGTGAACTCCAGACCCTTCAGGATACAGTCAGAATGACCAGAGAGGTGCTCCCCTTGTTTGTAGGAAGTATCCCACTGCCTGGATGCCGAGGTCATGACGTATGTTACTGTATAGGGCCTCGACCTCCAGGCTAGCCAGGAGTGTAGAGCCAGTCACCTGTAGGCCCTGAACTCATCCTAAAACATCATTAGGGTCATGAATGTAGAGCATATGAACTATTTAATCCGCAATCCTGCATATTTCCGGTGTGCAGGCCCCCAGGACTAATAAAGTGACACAGTGATCAACAAGAGGAAAGAGGTCCTGGACAGGTGAGCCGCACCACCATGAACAAGTATAACCATCTTTACTTAATCGCTCTGTAACCATAAAAACATCTAAAAACAATGTAGCTGCAGGCAGCAACTCGCCACAATACATGTACAGTATGTGGGACAAAAAGTATCAACAGTTACCACCAAAATATACAAATAAGCCCTGTAACCTGCATAGGTATTCAAATTAGGGTTCAATGAATGATCCCAAAAATGAAGCAATCACAGACACGGGTCTAGTATTGAAAGTATAGTGCAGACATGGGTAGGTATCCTATAATAATGAAAGTGCAAGCAGTGCCCGTGTAAACCATATGCTAAAGGGACAAGAACAATCAAGCAGTGATGATCAGAGATTGCATATAGGGATCAGGACTGCGAGATAAATAGGGTGTATATACATACATATAGCACAAAAATTGATAGGAAGGGACAGCAAGGTGGATGATACATACCAAAAAATGCACATACAACAAGATATTATTGTCAAAAATTGTATAAACTTTATTAGTATCCAAGTATAAAAAATATTTAAAAATTGCCCAGATCTCAATACCTAACTACCCTCTAACTACCGGATGGGAGCTCCCTTCATACATGCCAGCCACACATACCAGTCAGCAGAGCCCTTTGAATGCGTGCACTGAGGTGCACCTCAGTGCACAAGATGGTGGATCACACCTTAGTTGAGGATATGAATTCAAATGGAGATTCCTCCTCACATATTGCTCAAACGGATGTTTAAATAAAGATCACAGGTGTATCATATTGCATTGTTCGAATGTTAAATTCACTCCACTTCTCCAGTGATTCCTGATTAAAGAGATTCCAGCTCAAACAAACAGCATATAACAGATGAGAAAGTGGCTCAAATAGCAAAGTGTGACAAGTTGGCATCACAAGAGCATTAGTGCCAGCAACAGTCATATAAACTTCCGTTCAGCTGGATGCAACACACTGGCATATGGCATAAAGCACATGAGTCTCCTTATGCAATGAGAGCACGCCAAACAAACAATGTTAGCAAGCAGCAAGCGTGGCACGCTGTTAGTATGCAGACATATATTGGCTGAATATGTCCTGTACCGGCAAGTGTGGCTTCAATCAGGCAGGAGTCTCTCAGCAAACAGTACCTCGGTGGTGACCCTCCAGCCAAGTATGCTGTATGTTGTCTCGATCTCCAGGCTCCAAGGTACCCTCAAGTCAGGGAGGTAGTGGTGTGACGATGTCCGTTCCCTCAGGACATATACCGGTGCTGAAGGTCCCAGCAGTGTTGGAGTGAGGGAGGTGGGAGGCTCACTGGATGCTCCACGTGTGGCTTCAAAGCACCACTTCCTCAGGAGGCTCCAGAGCGTTTAGATAAAGATGGTTATACTTGTTCATGGTGGTGCGGCTCATCTGTCCAGGTCCTCTTTTTGATCATTAGTGTCATGAATGTATGATGGAAGAGATTCCACAAGGAGGAGCAAATAACCCCATCTATGTACTTACGTAGCTGCTCTGTCAGACACCCATTACCAGACACAACTGGTCTCCCCAGGGGAGGTGTCTGTCCCTTTATGCACTTTAGGTAGTGCATAGAAAGTATCTGCTACTGAAGCCTCAACAGATTGTTTTAGGGGGGGAGGGGGGGAATCCGTTTTATAAATTGCGCCTCTCCCACAGCTTTCTGTTATAATGCGATCCGAGGCATTGTGGCATCTCACAGTGGGCTCTGTGTAAGGACCTCATACTGTGCCCCATTGTCCAGACCAGAGCAGCGGCACGCAGATCCGGCGCCGGAACGAGCAAGAGGTAAGTCCCGCCCACTACCAGCCACCTGCACGTTAGTTCTCACAGTGGGCTCTGTGTACTGACCTCATACTATGCCCCATTGTCCAGACCAGAGCAGCGGCACGCAGATCCGGTGCCGGAACGAGCAAGAGGTAAGTCCCGCCCACTACCAGCCACCCGCACGTTAGTTCTCACAGTGGGCTCTGTGTACTGACCTCATACTGTGCCCCATTGTCCAGGCCAGAGCAGCGGCACGCAGATCCGGCGCCGGAACGAGCAAGAGGTAAGTCCCGCCCACTACCAGCCACCCGCACGTTAGTTCTCACAGTGGGCTCTGTGTAAGGACCTCATACTATGCCCCATTGTCCAGACCAGAGCAGCGGCACGCAGATCCGGCGCCGGAACGAGCAAGAGGTAAGTCCCGCCCACTACCGGCCACCTGCACGTTAGTTCTCACAGTGGGCTCTGTGTAAGGACCTCATACTATGCCCCATTGTCCAGACCAGAGCAGCGGCACGCAGATCCGGCGCCGGAACGAGCAAGAGGTAAGTCCCGCCCACTACCGGCCACCTGCACGTTAGTTCTCACAGTGGGCTCTGTGTACTGACCTCATACTGTGCCCCATTGTCCAGACCAGAGCAGCGGCACGCAGATCCGGCGCCGGAACGAGCAAGAGGTAAGTCCCGCCCACTACCAGCCACCCGCACGTTAGTTCTCACAGTGGGCTCTGTGTAAGGACCTCATACTGTGCCCCATTGTCCAGACCAGAGCAGCGGCACGCAGATCCGGTGCCGGAACGAGCAAGAGGTAAGTCCCGCCCACTACCAGCCACCCGCACATTAGTTCTCACAGTGGGCTCTGTGTACTGACCTCATACTGTGCCCCATTGTCCAGACCAGAGCAGCGGCACGCAGATCCGGCGCCGGAACGAGTAAGAGGTAAGTCCCGCCCGCTGCCAGCCACCCGCACGTTAGTTCTCACAGTGGGCTCTGTGTAAGGACCTCATACTATGCCCCATTGTCCAGACCAGAGCAGCGGCACCCAGATCCGGCGCCGGAACGAGCAAGAGGTAAGTCCCGCCCACTGCCAGCTGCCCGCACGTTAGTTCTCACAGTGGGCTTTGTGTACTGACCTCATACTATGCCCCATTGTCCAGACCAGAGCAGCGGCACCCAGATCCGGCGCCGGAACGAGCAAGAGGTAAGTCCCGCCCACTGCCAGCTGCCCGCACGTTAGTTCTCACAGTGGGCTCTGTGTACTGACCTCATACTATGCCCCATTGTCCAGACCAGAGCAGCGGCACGCAGATCCGGCGCCGGAACGAGCAAGAGGTAAGTCCCGCCCACTGCCAGCTGCCCGCACGTTAGTTCTCACAGTGGGCTCTGTGTACTGACCTCATACTATGCCCCATTGTCCAGACCAGAGCAGCGGCACCCAGATCCGGCGCCGGAACGAGCAAGAGGTAAGTCCCGCCCACTGCCAGCTGCCCGCACGTTAGTTCTCACAGTGGGCTCTGTGTACTGACCTCATACTGAGCCCCGTTGTCCAGAAGGTTCAGAGACATCTTCCTATATCCCTCTCTATCCATAGTGACCACATTTCCACCTTTATCGGCAGGTGTTACCACAATGGTCTCCCATGCAATTCACTTTTACTCCCAAGTTTTCTCCTGGGTGATATTTTCATACCTTGTCAGTAAAATGCATTTTACACCACCAGCAAGTGAGAAAATACAATAATTGTGACAGTACTTTTTTATCTACTTTTTTGATACTGATTAATTGCAAAGCACTCAAACGTTATTGTAAAAAGAAGTTGAAGAATTATCTCTCAGGAGAAAAAGTAAATTGCAAATGGGCCTTTCTGTGTTAGTTCTCCCAGGACCATCCTTTCACAAATTGTGAGGTTCTCGTGTCTCTTATATCCCCCTCTATGTGTCTTTTTTCCAAGAGGTTTTACATCCTGTGTCACCATATTCACAAAGGTTTGTAAATAGGAGAATTGTGTCAGTTGCCAACTGCCCACTCCGCCTCCCATCATTAGAGACGCAAGGTCTGCGAGTGCCTGTGTCTCTGACTGCATAGCTCTTCTCTCTATGGTGAAGGTCTTACATCCTGTGTCACCATATTCACAAAGGTTTGTAAATAGGAGAATTGTGTCAGTTGCCAACTGCCCACTCCGCCTCCCATCATTAGAGACGCAAGGTCTGCGAGTGCCTGTGTCTCTGACTGCATAGCTCTTCTCTCTATGGTGAAGGTTTTACATGCAGAGAGAGAAATCTCTTTCACCCATTCAAAGCAACTTAATCAGTTCTTGGTACAAAAGGACAAACCTTTATCAAGGATCTCCATTTGGCCGGGGATAAGGGACCGGGGATTAGGGGTGCGGCAACATACAATATCTCCCTCTACCACCAGCCTGTGGGGTCCCCCCTCTTTTTCCCTGTGTATCCCCCTTTTTCCTGATTGCTCAGTTTGTGTGGGTGAGCCTCTCTGTGACCAGCTGCACACTTTGGGGTTGATTCATTAAGTGGCGCTGTTACAGCAGGGTGAGATACAGGGCAGCATGGCGATTTATATGCAGCACTCGCATGCTATGCACGGTAGTGCTGCGTGGCGTGTGTTGCTAAGTTACGGGTGCTCCTTCTACACGCGCTCCTACAAGGTGCCTCGCTCTCTTTCACGTAGCACAAGGTGTGAAGTATCGTGACCGCGATACTTCACTGGCGTGGCTGCTACTACGTTAGCGTAGCGTGCGAGCAGAGCCGGATTTACCATAAGGCAGAGTAGGCACGTGCCTACAGGCGCCTGATGATAAAAAGGCGGCTTACTCCCCTCCCTGAGCGCCTTCTTTCCTCATTCCTTATGCATAAGAGTGCTCTTGGCATTCCACTGATGAGATCTCCCTTCAGTCAGGGGCACCTCTAGCTAGTTAATACTGAGCTTCATCTGGCTACCTAATACTTTGGGGAACCTCTAGTTACTTAATACTGAGGGTACTTCCGATTACCTTCTACTAAGGAGCACCTGTAGCAACCTATGACAGGCAAGGGAAGTAAGGGAGAAGTGACAGCTGGGTCAGCCAGCACACCTGTGGTGGAGTACATGTGAAATCGGCGCCGGTAGACTTGGGTGCAGGATACAGCCGGTATATGGCTGATCCTGCTTCTGCACAAGTCCAGGCCGTTTTAATTACTATTCCCCCTCCAGGCCGCCATGGATAGTGGGGGAATGAAATAATTCGGCTTCCAGTGATTGCTGGAAGCCGAATTATTCTGTTTTTTAAGCAACGTTACTCACTGAGCGCCACTATAGACTGATTCCCATTACAGTCTATGGCGGCGCTGGCTGCGCCCAAATCTAGCAGCACTGAAAAGCACTGCTCCGCTGTGGTGCAGTTTGCTGGGGGTTTGTAGGATCATGGAGGGGGAAGTCTATTGTGCCAGGATATCTGTGCCTATAGGCTCCAGTGAGGTAAATCCGGGCCTTCATGTGAGGGCTGTATTTAAGTCACAATGCTGCCATTTAACTCACGCTGCTGTAGCAACACCAGTTAAAGAGACACTGAAGTGAAAAAAATATATATGATATAATGAATTGGTTGTGTACTATGATTAATTACTAGAAGATTAGCAGCAAAGAAAATATTCCCATATTTTTTTTTCAGGTATATAGTGTTATTTCTAACATTGCATCATTCTATAACGTGCAGATTACACAACACTCAGCATTCAAAATGATTCTTTCAGAGCAGTCTGTGAACTAATGACCTCTCCTCTGGCAGAGAAAAAGTAAATAGTTCAATAACAGTTGAGATAATAAAAGTCAGAAAACAGCCCTCTCCACAACTTTGAAAGTCGTAGAGCTTAATGGCTTTTTTGCATAGAGATAACAACTGGAGTTTCTCAACTCTTCCTGTACTGGAAACAATTAGACTGATGTATCTGATCTTAATGTTTTATTTCTTAGCTGTACTACACATACAAATCATAATATCATCTTTTTTTTTCGCTTCAGTGTCTCTTTAATGAATCAACCTCAGTGTGTGTTTTCTAGAAGAACCTTGTGGTTTGGCCACTAGTGAGGGATCTGGGGCCGCTGGTGGTTGGCAGTCCTTTGGTTTTCTCCTCGGTTTGCTTTTTTTAGGGGGGTCTACTTCTACTTCTGCCTGCAGCGGACGTCTATAGGGGTTTTTGTCTCCCCCATATTCCTGTGCTGCGGACAGGTAAATGTGTTTTGTATCAAGTTTGGCCTCACTGACTGTTTTTCCTTTGCATGCAATTCTGGCAACTCACCACTAGATGGCAGCAGATAACGATCTGTAATTATGTTTGTGCGAATGTATTTTGCAGCCTTATGTTCACCACATAATTGTGTTCTGACTATTTTCCTGTGTACAGAGGTATAAAACTCCTTTACATCAGCTCATTGCCCACACTACATGACTTTTACATAGTAAGGGCAGATAGTACGATGTATGGATACATCCTGCCAGTCTACAAAATGGCGACCCCAGCCTCACACGTGCATGTATGATGTCATGATGCCATCGCCCACTGGCTGCCATTACCCAGAAGTCCCTGAGAGCGTGTGTGCTGTACACATGGCAGATGCAGAGGTGCTCAATTATGAGATTCCATTGTTACAGGTAAGCCTGATTCATTTATCACCCGCACCCCAGCACCTTCTACTCCTGATGGGCATTATAGCACACCTGAAGTGACAGCAACATGGAGGCTGACATATGTATTTCCTCTTATACAATGCAGATTACCTGGCTATCCTGCTGATCCCCTGCCTATCATACATTTTATCCATAGCCCATGAACAAGCATGCAGCAGATCAGGTGCTCTGACTGAAGTGTGATTAGATTTGCTGCTTGCTTGTTTCACGTGTGTGATTCAGACACCACTGCAGCCAAAGAGATCAGCAGGACAGCCAGGCAACTGGCAATATTTAACAGGAAATAAATATTGTAGCCGCCGTATACCCCTCACTTCATGTGTATTTTAAAGGGAACCAGAGATGAACGAGTCCCTATAAAATATACATACCTGGGGCTTTCTCCGGCCTAATCACTCCCACGGTGTCCTCTTCTTCCTCTCCGTTCACCCACAATTGGCCCTGGAAAGTCCTCCTGTCCGGGGCCAACTGTGCATGTGCGGCCCGGCCGGCGCACGCTCCCTCTGCATTCATGTCGCCTGCACAGTACTCTCCCTCTGCATTCATGTCGCCTGCACAGTACGCTCCCTCTGCATTCATGTCGCCTGCACAGTACGCTCCCTCTGCATTCATGTCGCCTGCACAGTACGCTCCCTCTGCATTCATGTCGCCTGCACAGTACACACCCTCTGCATTCATGTCGCCTGCACAGTACGCTCCCTCTGCATTCATGTCGCCTGCACAGTACGCTCCCTCTGCATTCATGTCGCCTGCACAGTACGCTCCCTCTGCATTCATGTCGCCTGCACAGTACGCTCCCTCTGCATTCATGTCTCCTGCACAGTACGCTCCCTCTGCATTCATGTCGCCTGCACAGTACGCACTCTCTGCATTCATGTCGCCTGCACAGTACGCTCCCTCTGCATTCATGTTGCCTGCACAGTACGCACCCTCTGCATTCATGTCGCCTGCACAGTACGCTCCCTCTGCATTCATGTCGCCTGCACAGTACGCTCCCTCTGCATTCATGTCGCCTGCACAGTACGCTCCCTCTGCATTCATGTCGCCTGCACAGTACGCTCCCTCTGCATTCATGTCTCCTGCACAGTACTCTCCCTCTGCATTCATGTCGCCTGCACAGTACTCTCCCTCTGCATTCATGTCGCCTGCACAGTACGCTCCCTCTGCATTCATGTCGCCTGCACAGTACGCTCCCTCTGCATTCATGTCGCCTGCACAGTACGCTCCCTCTGCATTCATGTCTCCTGCACAGTACTCTCCCTCTGCATTCATGTCGCCTGCACAGTACTCTCCCTCTGCATTCATGTCGCCTGCACAGTACGCTCCCTCTGCATTCATGTCGCCTGCACAGTACGCTCCCTCTGCATTCATGTCGCCTGCACAGTACGCTCCCTCTGCATTCATGTCTCCTGCACAGTACGCTCCCTCTGCATTCATGTCTCCTGCACAGTACGCTCCCTCTGCATTCATGTCGCCTGCACAGTACGCACCCTCTGCATTCATGTCGCCTGCACAGTACGCTCCCTCTGCATTCATGTTGCCTGCACAGTACGCTCCCTCTGCATTCATGTCGCCTGCACAGTACGCTCCCTCTGCATTCATGTCGCCTGCACAGTACGCTCCCTCTGCATTCATGTCGCCTGCACAGTACGCTCCCTCTGCATTCGTGTCGCCTGCACAGTACGCTCCCTCTGCATTCGTGTTGCCTGCACAGTACTCTCCCTCTGCATTCATGTCTCCTGCACAGTACGCACCCTCTGCATTCATGTCTCCTGCACAGTACGCACCCTCTGCATTCATGTCTCCTGCACAGTACGCTCCCTCTGCATTCATGTCACCTGCACAGTACGCTCCCTCTGCATTCATGTTGCCTGCACAGTACTCTCCCTCTGCATTCATGTTGCCTGCACAGTACTCTCCCTCTGCATTCATGTTGCCTGCACAGTACGCTCCCTCTGCATTCATGTCGCCTGCACAGTACGCTCCCTCTGCATTCATGTCGCCTGCACAGTACGCTCCCTCTGCATTCATGTCGCCTGCACAGTACGCACCCTCTGCATTCATGTCGCCTGCACAGTACGCTCCCTCTGCATTCATGTCGCCTGCACAGTACGCTCCCTCTGCATTCATGTTGCCTGCACAGTACGCTCCCTCTGCATTCATGTTGCCTGCACAGTACGCTCCCTCTGCATTCATGTTGCCTGCACAGTATGCTCCCTCTGCATTCATGTTGCCTGCACAGTACGCTCCCTCTGCATTCATGTCTCCTGCACAGTACGCTCCCTCTGCATTCATGTTGCCTGCACAGTACGCTCCCTCTGCATTCATGTCGCCTGCACAGTACGCACCCTCTGCATTCATGTCGCCTGCACAGTACGCACCCTCTGCATTCATGTCTCCTGCACAGTACGCTCCCTCTGCATTCATGTCGCCTGCACAGTACGCTCCCTCTGCATTCATGTCGCCTGCACAGTACGCACCCTCTGCATTCATGTCGCCTGCACAGTACGCACCCTCTGCATTCATGTCGCCTGCACAGTACGCTCCCTCTGCATTCATGTCGCCTGCACAGTACGCTCCCTCTGCATTCATGTCGCCTGCACAGTACGCTCCCTCTGCATTCATGTCGCCTGCACAGTACGCTCCCTCTGCATTCATGTCGCCTGCACAGTACGCTCCCTCTGCATTCATGTCGCCTGCACAGTACGCTCCCTCTGCATTCATGTCGCCTGCACAGTACGCTCCCTCTGCATTCATGTCGCCTGCACAGTACGCTCCCTCTGCATTCATGTCGCCTGCACAGTACGCACCCTCTGCATTCATGTCGCCTGCACAGTACGCTCCCTCTGCATTCATGTCGACTGCACAGTACTCTCCCTCTGCATTCATGTCGCCTGCACAGTACGCTCCCTCTGCATTCATGTCTCCTGCACAGTACGCTCCCTCTGCATTCATGTCTCCTGCACAGTACGCTCCCTCTGCATTCATGTCGCCTGCACAGTACGCACTCTCTGCATTCATGTCTCCTGCACAGTACGCTCCCTCTGCATTCATGTCTCCTGCACAGTACGCTCCCTCTGCATTCATGTCGCCTGCACAGTACGCTCCCTCTGCATTCATGTCGCCTGCACAGTACGCTCCCTCTGCATTCATGTCGCCTGCACAGTACGCTCCCTCTGCATTCATGTCTCCTGCACAGTACGCTCCCTCTGCATTCATGTCGCCTGCACAGTACGCTCCCTCTGCATTCATGTCGCCTGCACAGTACGCACCCTCTGCATTCATGTCGCCTGCACAGTACGCACCCTCTGCATTCATGTCGCCTGCACAGTACGCTCCCTCTGCATTCATGTCGCCTGCACAGTACGCTCCCTCTGCATTCATGTCGCCTGCACAGTACGCTCCCTCTGCATTCATGTCTCCTGCACAGTACGCTCCCTCTGCATTCATGTCTCCTGCACGGTACGCTCCCTCTGCATTCATGTCGCCTGCACAGTACGCTCCCTCTGCATTCATGTCGCCTGCACAGTACGCTCCCTCTGCATTCATGTCTCCTGCACAGTACGCTCCCTCTGCATTCATGTTGCCTGCACAGTACGCTCCCTCTGCATTCATGTCGCCTGCACAGTACGCACCCTCTGCATTCATGTCGCCTGCACAGTACGCACCCTCTGCATTCATGTCTCCTGCACAGTACGCTCCCTCTGCATTCATGTCGCCTGCACAGTACGCTCCCTCTGCATTCATGTCGCCTGCACAGTACGCACCCTCTGCATTCATGTCGCCTGCACAGTACGCACCCTCTGCATTCATGTCGCCTGCACAGTACGCTCCCTCTGCATTCATGTCTCCTGCACAGTACGCTCCCTCTGCATTCATGTCGCCTGCACAGTACGCTCCCTCTGCATTCATGTCGCCTGCACAGTACGCTCCCTCTGCATTCATGTCGCCTGCACAGTACGCTCCCTCTGCATTCATGTCGCCTGCACAGTACGCTCCCTCTGCATTCATGTCGCCTGCACAGTACGCTCCCTCTGCATTCATGTCGCCTGCACAGTACGCTCCCTCTGCATTCATGTCGCCTGCACAGTACGCTCCCTCTGCATTCATGTCGCCTGCACAGTACGCTCCCTCTGCATTCATGTCGCCTGCACAGTACGCACCCTCTGCATTCATGTCGCCTGCACAGTACGCTCCCTCTGCATTCATGTCGACTGCACAGTACTCTCCCTCTGCATTCATGTCGCCTGCACAGTACGCTCCCTCTGCATTCATGTCTCCTGCACAGTACGCTCCCTCTGCATTCATGTCTCCTGCACAGTACGCTCCCTCTGCATTCATGTCGCCTGCACAGTACGCACTCTCTGCATTCATGTCTCCTGCACAGTACGCTCCCTCTGCATTCATGTCTCCTGCACAGTACGCTCCCTCTGCATTCATGTCGCCTGCACAGTACGCTCCCTCTGCATTCATGTCGCCTGCACAGTACGCTCCCTCTGCATTCATGTCTCCTGCACAGTACGCTCCCTCTGCATTCATGTCGCCTGCACAGTACGCTCCCTCTGCATTCATGTCGCCTGCACAGTACGCACCCTCTGCATTCATGTCGCCTGCACAGTACGCACCCTCTGCATTCATGTCGCCTGCACAGTACGCTCCCTCTGCATTCATGTCGCCTGCACAGTACGCTCCCTCTGCATTCATGTCTCCTGCACAGTACGCTCCCTCTGCATTCATGTCGCCTGCACAGTACGCTCCCTCTGCATTCATGTCGCCTGCACAGTACGCTCCCTCTGCATTCATGTCGCCTGCACAGTACGCTCCCTCTGCATTCATGTCGCCTGCACAGTACGCTCCCTCTGCATTCATGTCTCCTGCACAGTACGCACCCTCTGCATTCATGTCGCCTGCACAGTACGCTCCCTCTGCATTCATGTCTCCTGCACAGTACGCTCCCTCTGCATTCATGTCTCCTGCACAGTACGCTCCCTCTGCATTCATGTCTCCTGCACAGTACGCTCCCTCTGCATTCATGTCTCCTGCACAGTACGCTCCCTCTGCATTCATGTCTCCTGCACAGTACGCTCCCTCTGCATTCATGTCTCCTGCACAGTACGCTCCCTCTGCATTCATGTCTCCTGCACAGTACGCTCCCTCTGCATTCATGTCTCCTGCACAGTACGCTCCCTCTGCATTCATGTCTCCTGCACAGTACGCTCCCTCTGCATTCATGTCTCCTGCACAGTACGCTCCCTCTGCATTCATGTCTCCTGCACAGTACGCTCCCTCTGCATTCATGTCTCCTGCACAGTACGCTCCCTCTGCATTCATGTCTCCTGCACAGTACTCTCCCTCTGCATTCATGTCGCCTGCACAGTACGCTCCCTCTGCATTCATGTCGCCTGCACAGTACGCTCCCTCTGCATTCATGTCGCCTGCACAGTACGCTCCCTCTGCATTCATGTCGCCTGCTCAGTACGCTCCCTCTGCATTCATGTCGCCTGCACAGTACGCTCCCTCTGCATTCATGTCGCCTGCACAGTACGCACCCTCTGCATTCATGTCGCCTGCACAGTACGCACCCTCTGCATTCATGTCGCCTGCACAGTACGCTCCCTCTGCATTCATGTCGCCTGCACAGTACGCTCCCTCTGCATTCATGTCTCCTGCACAGTACGCTCCCTCTGCATTCATGTCTCCTGCACAGTACGCTCCCTCTGCATTCATGTCGCCTGCACAGTACGCTCCCTCTGCATTCATGTCGCCTGCACAGTACGCTCCCTCTGCATTCATGTCGCCTGCACAGTACGCTCCCTCTGCATTCATGTCGCCTGCACAGTACGCTCCCTCTGCATTTATGTCGCCTGCACAGTACGCTCCCTCTGCATTCATGTCGCCTGCACAGTACGCTCCCTCTGCATTCATGTCGCCTGCACAGTACGCTCCCTCTGCATTCATGTCGCCTGCACAGTACGCTCCCTCTGCATTCATGTCGCCTGCACAGTACGCTCCCTCTGCATTCATGTCGCCTGCACAGTACGCTCCCTCTGCATTCATGTCGCCTGCACAGTACGCTCCCTCTGCATTCATGTCGCCTGCACAGTACGCTCCCTCTGCATTCATGTCGCCTGCACAGTACGCTCCCTCTGCATTCATGTCGCCTGCACAGTACGCTCCCTCTGCATTCATGTCGCCTGCACAGTACGCTCCCTCTGCATTCATGTCGCCTGCACAGTACGCTCCCTCTGCATTCATGTCGCCTGCACAGTACGCTCCCTCTGCATTCATGTCTCCTGCACAGTACGCTCCCTCTGCATTCATGTTGCCTGCACAGTACGCTCCGGGACGAGAGTGAGACAGGGGAGCGCGCCTGGCCGGACTGCACATGCGCAGTTGGCCCTGGACCAGAGGATATTCCAGAGCCAATTGTGAGCGAACAGAGAGGAAGAAGAGGGCACCGTGGGAGTGATCAGGCTGGAGGTGTTGGAGGAAGCCCCAGGCAAGGGCGTAATAATAAGGGCTGCAAGCCATGCAGCCACGGGGGAGCCCGGGGGAGCACATTTGAAATCGGCGCCGGTAGACTTGGGTGCAGGATACAGCGGTATATAGCTGATCCTGCTTTTGCACAAATCCGGGCCGATTTAATTACTATTCCCCCTCCAGGCCGCCATGGATAGTGGGGGAATGAAATAATTCGGCTTCCAGCGATAGCTGGAGGCTGAATTATTATGTTTTTAAGCAACCTCGGCTCCGTCTTCTGACGGAGCCGACGTTACTCACTGAGCGCTGCAATAGGAATGATTCCTATTGCAGTCTATGGAGGCGCCGGCTGCGCCCAAATCTAGCAGCGCTGAAAAGCACTGCTCCGACCCCGGGGCCCCTTAGGGGCCCACTCATGGCCATTTTGGGGGTCAGGAGGGGTTTCAGAATGAGGGGAAAGCATTGGACATCAATGGGGAGAGAGGGCAGTCCCCCCCCCCCCCCTACCTCGGGCTCTCAGCGCTCCCCCTCCAGCATCTATCACTAGCAGCAGCGGTGGGCACGAACACATACCTCCATCCACTGCCGGAGGTTCTGCTCTTTAAGTGTCTGATGCTACTTCCCGTTTAAACAGGAAGTAGCGTGAGGCACTTAAACAGAGATCGGACCACCACGGTGAATGGAAGTATGTATTGCTGCCCGCCGCTGCTGCAACTGTGATAGATGCTGGAGGAGGAGCGCTGAGGGGGGGGGGGGGAGCTGTCCCCCGTCTCCAACTATGTCCAATGCTCTCCCCTCATGCTGCGACCCCTCCTGCCCCCCAAAATGTCCCTCAACCCCCAGTAATGCCATTTCTCCCCCAGTATAGCCATGTCCTCCCTGTGTCCCCCAGCATTGCCATTATTCTCCAGTATGTAATGTCCTCCACCCCAGTAATGCCATTTATTTACCAGAATAGTTACGGCCCCCTGTGTCCCCCAGCATTGCCATTATCCTCCAGTATGTAATGTCCTCCACCCCAGTAATGCCATTTCTTCCCCAGTATAGCTATGACCCCCCCAACATCCCCCGTGTCCCCCAGCATTGCTATTATCCCTCAGTATATAATGTCCCCTATCCCAGTAATGCCATTTTTTCCCCAAGTATAGCCATGTCCCCACTGTGTCCTCCAGCATTGCCATTATCCTCCAGTATGTAATGTCCCCCACCCCAGTAATGCCATTTCTCCCCCAGTATAGCCATGTCCCCCTGTGTCCCCCAGCATTGCCATTATCCTCCACTATGTAATGTCCCCCACCCCAGTAATGCCATTTCTCCCCCAGTATAACCATGTTCCCCTGTGTCCCCCAGCATTGCCATTATCCTCCAGTATGTAATGTCCCCCACCCCAGTAATGCCATTTCTCCCCCAGTATAACCATGTTCCCCTGTGTCCCCCAGCATTGCCATTATCCTCCAGTATGTAATGTCCCCCACCCCAGTAATGCCATTTCTCCCCCAGTATAGCCATGTCCCCCTGTGTCCTCCAACATTGCCATTATCATCCATTATGTAATGTCCCCCACCTCAGTAATGCCATTTCTCCCCCAGTATATCCATGTTCCCCTGTGTCCCCCAGCATTGCCATTATCCTCCAGTATGTAATGTCCCCACCCCAGTAATGCCATTTCTTTCCCAGTATAACCATGTTCCCCTGTGTCCCCCAGCATTGCCATTATCCTCCAGTATGTAATGTCCCCCACCCCAGTAATGCCATTTCTTTCCCAGTATAACCATGTTCCCCTGTGTCCCCCAGCATTGCCATTATCCTCCAGTATGTAATGTCCCCCACCCCAGTAATGCCATTCCTCCCCAGTATAGCCATGTCCTCCTTGTGTCCCCCAACATTGACATTATCCTCCAGTATGTAATGTCCCCCACCCCAGTAATGCCATTTCTCCCCCAGTATAGCCATGTCCCCCTGTGTCCCCAGCATTGCCATTATCCTCCAGTATGTAATGTCCCCCACCCCAGTAATGACATTTCTTTCCCAGTATAGCCAGGCCCCCCCTGTGTCCCCCAGCATAGCCATTATTCTCCAGTATGTAATGTCCCCCCACCCCAGTAATGCCATTTCTTCCCCAGTATAGCCACGTCCTCCCTGTGTCCCCAGCATTGCCATTATCCTCCAGTATGTAATGTCCCCCACCCCAGTAATGCCATTTCTCCCCCATTATAGCCACGTCCTCCCTGTGTCCCCAGCATTGCCATTATCCTCCAGTATGTAATGTCCCCCACCCAGTAATGCCATTTCTCCCCCAGTATAGCCATGTCCTCCCTGTGTCCCCAGCATTGCCATTATCCTCCAGTATGTAATGTCCCCCACCTCAGTAATGACATTTCTCCCCCAGTACAGCCATGTCCCCCCCCCCTTTGTCCCCCAGCATTGCCATTATCCTCCAGTATGTAATGTCCCCCACCTCAGTAATGCCATTTCTCCCCCAGTATAGACACGTCCCCCCTATGTCTCCCAGCATTGCCATCATCCTCCAGTATGTAATGCCCCCCACTCCAGTAATGCCATTTCTTTCCCAGTATGGCCATGTCTCCCTGTATCCTCCAGCATTGCCATTGTCCTCCAGTATGTAATGCCCACCCCAGTAATGTAATTTCTCCCCCAGTATAGTCTCTATGCCAGGTAAGCGCTTCAAACCATAAGTATACTTTCGTGGGAATAGTACCACCACCAGGAACACCCTCAAGGATCCACACTCACCAATGTTGGTGGGCCAGGTATTACAGTGGCCTTATTGCACCTCTGGGGTATTTTCAAGGCTCCCCACACCCTATGGCTGGTCTCTCTCAATCCAATCTGCCTTTTTGTCTTCTTAGAGTAACTTATACCTCAATGCAAACAAACACTATCATTGCGCAGATATCAGTAAAAAAATGACATTTTATTAAAAAGGTTCCACTCACATGCCATCAGCTATGGGTAAGCTTGTGGAGTATTGGAACGGGCTCCACCCCGTGCGGCCTCCCGGGCTGACCGCCGAATCGGTGTTACTGGGGTCTCGCTCGCTCCTCGCACCACCGCGTCCCACGCTCCGGCGTGTGTTACTTCCGCATGTGGCTCCTCCCTATCGATTTCGTCATAAATGACTCATTCAGGGGATGGAGCCACCATGCGGAGATGTTGTATGTATACCAGTCGACTCCTCCCCGTCCTCTACGTCAGGCCTCCTTTCGCGCGTGCGTATCCCATACGTTCTTCCCATCGCGTCATGCGTGCATGTCATCACGTTATGCGGACATGCCACGCATACTGGACGGCCTGCGTGCCCTGCGTCCCCCACGCCTATTGCGTTTCAGATTGCGTTCCGGAGCCCGGGAGTCATCAACTTCCTAACCAACTTTATTGAACCATGTCCTCCTCGGACAACCTTGTTAATACATTTTAAACCATCTTAAAATCACTCATTATAACCCATATTATTGTAATAGATCCCCCACATCCTCTACTCTTACGCATTTTACACATTAGCCATATGCATTTTGTATTACATTTTGATTGTACAATACTATACATATACCATGTGTATCATATATTATTGCACTTATTATTATTACATCGCTAACCCTTTTTATTTTCTATCCCCCCTTGAAGTGGAGCATCCACCTCTCCACAAGCTCTTACATCATCAACTTTATATAATACTATAACATATCAAACAAGACCATACTTTTACAAACAGTTTCTACTCATATATCTATCAGGGTCACATTCCTATCCCTACCTCCGACATTATATGTTCACACTTTTTTTACTCTGGTGGTCCTTATCATCTCATTGATAATCATACTCCCTCTGCACCTTATTATTCAGCCATAATATTGATGAACCGTATCTCAACACTTAATTAATTATACATTTGTGAATATCCCTCAACTTTCATCAATGAAGCAGTTCAAATCCACCTCCACATTTAGACCCTTTGGTTGCATAGTTTCCATTTTGAATATCCACTCCGTCTCTTTTCTGGATATGAGTCTAATCCTATTTCCCCCTCTCCAAGGTATACTCACCTTTTCAATGGCACAGAAATTCAGTGCACTTGGATCTCTGTCATGTACTCTCCTAAAATGCTCAGATACACTGTGTCCTCTGACCCCCTTTCTTATGTTTCTAACATGTTCAGCAATTCTTTCAGTCAATTCTCTTTTGGTGCGACCTATATACTGTTTACCACATTCACACCAAAGTAAGTACACTACTCCCCTGGTGTGACAGGTTATATTCTGCTCACTTTTAAAGGATCTGCCATTGTGGAACGACACAAAGCAGTCTGTTCTCATTCCTCTGGCTCCCCTACAAGAGAAACATCCCCCACATGGGAAGAAACCCTTTCTTTGCTATGGTGCCATTCTGGGTGCTTGGGGCGGGTTTACACAGCTAGGGGCCAGCATATTCTTCAGATTATTCGCTCGTCTATATATCATCTTTGGTTTTTCTGGTAATAGTTTTCTTAGGGTGGGATCTTCCAATAGGATTCCCCAATGTCTTGCCATAATTCTCTCCAAGCTTCTATGTTGACTGCTAAAATCAGTTATGAATGCTGTCTGGTACTTCTGTTCTTCTCCCCCCCTCCCCCCCCCCCTTCCCCTTAACAGGTCCCCCCTATCCCTACTTCCCACCTCAATCATAGTTCTTTGTAATTCAACCTCATCATACCCCTTTTCTATAAATCTATTAATCAAAACTTGTGATTGTTTTACATATTCCTGTACCTGAGTGCAGTTCCGTCTCATCCTCACCATCTGGCCCTTCGGTATCCCCCCTATCCACCTCGGGTGGTGATTACTGTCTACAGGAATGAATCCATTCCTGTCCGTGTCTTTAAAATAACTCTTAGTGATCAAAGTGCCCCCTTCTTTCCTAATACTCAAATCCAAAAAATTAATAGTGTGCATACTGATTTCTACATTCAATTCAATATTCCAATTATTGTTATTCAACCGTGACGTAAATTCATGTAAATCCTCTATTGACCCTTCCCATAACCAGAAGAGGTCATCTATGTACCTAGACCAGTGCTTAAATGGTGCTTGTGACTCCACCTCCACAATATTCTCCTCCCATCTGGACATAAATAGGTTTGCTAGACATGAAGCAAATCCTGCTCCCATGGCGCATCCCCGTATCTGTAAAAAATACTCTCCCTGGTGCCAAAAATAATTCCTCTTAAGTGCAAATGTGAGCAAACTTAGTATAAACATAGTTTGTTTATGTGACATCTCATCATCCCTGGTGAGATAGTGTTCCACAGCTTCAAGGGCCAGATGGTGAGGGATATTCGTATATAACGATGAAACGTCCGCCGTCACCAATATTGTGCTTTCTGTTGCATTCATGTTTGCAATTCCATTCAGCATATGCCTTGTATCCTTAATTACGTATGGCAGTCTGTCCACCAACGGCTGCAGGAACCCATTGAGATACTTTCCCAACTTGTGAGTGATTGAGCCCAACCCACTAATAATGGGCCTCCCAGGTGGACTTGTACTGTTCTTATGGATTTTTGGAACTTGATAGATTATTGGCATTCTAGGTGCAGAGGGAATAAGATATGAGAACTCCTGATCATTGAGAATGCCTTCATCCAGACCCTCTCTCAAAATCCCCCTTAGTTCTTTCAAATACGTGCTGGTCGGGTCCCCCCTTAACTTTTCATATGTCTTGGGGTCATATACCAACCTATCTAGTTCCTGTTCATACTGAGCTTTGTTAAGGACTACTACCCCCCCACCCTTATCAGCAGGTCTGACGACTAGGTCTTTCCTGTCTAGCATGTCTTTAGCAATTTTCCTCTCATCGTTGGATCTGCTCTCTGGTATTTTTCTAATCTCCATCTCCACCATTTTTTTAAACACCTCAATAGATTTATTATTAGTCTGAGGGTTAAACGTAGAGGGGTTTTTTAGATTAGAATGTTGATATGGATCCAAACTGTTGGCCCTATTGTTTGGGCCCTCCTTTTGTGCAAAGTATTTTTTTATGTTAAGTTTCTGGGTAAATTTTTGTAAATCAATATATGTTTTGAATTTGCTTAGTCCACTTTTCGGTGCATATTTCAGGCCTTTGTCCAATAACTGGACTTCCTTTCTTTCTAATTCCACCCCACTTATATTATATATACCTTCACCCCCTAGTATCTTCTTCTTTTGTACTCTCCTCCCACCCCTGGATCCCCTTCTGCTTCCCTTTTCCTTTCCTTCATTGCCCCATGATAATCCCCCTCGTTCGTCTCCTCTTTCTCCTCTTCCCTCTGTACTCTCCATTCTGGAGGGGACCCTCCCCTCCAACCCTCCCCTAAAAAAGCCCCATATTGTTGTTCACTCCTCAGGGGATCATATCTATTATAAACAGGGACCTGGTACCTTTTGTTATAACCCCTCTTCTGTTGTGATTGATAATATCCGCCACCTCTCGGATATTGGGGCGGGGTTTTCTGTGGTCCCAATTGTTTATTTGGTGGGGTACGAAAATTCTTATTTGGGGTTCTTGGTGGGTGATATTTATTTGGTGTTCTCGGGGGGTGATACTTTTGCGTGGGTCTTGTTTGCATTCTCTCCTCAATGTCGGATGGCTCTAATATAACCACTTCCTTTTTCTTATTACCCTGACATCTATATGCAGTTTTATTTCTAAATGCCTCCATATCTTTTTCATATTTACATTTTCTATCCTCTATTATGGCCTTCTCTGATTGCGACAATGAATCACATAATTTTTGGGATAGTTTTTTGTAGTCCTCTCTCTCCTTGTGGGGATCTAATTTACTCTTTATATCCTCTATTTCTTTTGCGAGTCTATCCAACCTCGCCGTTTTTCTTTTTATACTTAATTGGACCATTATTAGCCCACACTCTGTGAGCCTCTCCTCCCATTCTTTGTCATTCATGTCATTTTCTTCTCCATCATCTGGCAATATATCCCATCTAAATTGCTTAGGTATACATCTTTTTCCTGCATATTTATTTAATATGGCAATGTCCCACCATGTGGTCTGCTCTTTATGCATATTATTTTGTAGTTTCCTAAAATTATCCTCTAAAATATTCTCATGAGGTTTGCACTCATTGCCCAAAGCATCATCCACATTGATATGTCTAGTTCTTCTGTACTCAAAAACATCCATCATCTAGCTGCTATATAATCTACTCAATATGAGAACCAATTAGACCGCAATTTCATACAGCGCTCAGATGCCAACAACAATCAATATGATTTATATAAATCATATTGATTGTTGTTGGCATCTGAGCGCTGTATGAAATTGCGGTCTAATTGTCTCCCCCAGTATAACCATGTTCCGCTGTGTCCCCCAGCATTGCCATTATCCTCCAGTATGTAATGTCCCCCACCCCAGTAATGCCATTTATTTCCCAGTATAGCAATGTCCCCCATGTGTCCCCCAGCATTGTCATTATCCTCCTGTATGTAATGTCCCCCACCCCAGTAATGTCATTTCTCCACCAGTATAGCCATGTCCTCCCTGTGTCCCCCAGCATTGCCATGTCCTCCCTGTGTCCCCCAGCATTGCCATTATCCTCCAGTATGTAATGCCCCCCTCCCCAGTAATACCATTTCTCCACCAGTATAGCCATGTCCTCCCTGTGTCCCCCAGCATTGCCATGTCCTCCCTGTGTCCCCAGCATTGTCATTATCCTCCATTATGTAATGTCCCCCACCCCAGTAATGCCATTTCTCTCCCAGTATAACCATGTCCCCCTGTGTCCCCCAGCATTGCCATTATCCTCCAGTATGTGATGTCCCCCACCCCCATCCTCCTCCATCTACCACTACCAGCACTGCTGTAACATCACAGGAATGGTAACAGTGGGAGGGGGATGTGAGGAGAGAAGGCCAGCTGGAGAGGAGGCAGAGGGAGGACAGGATTGCAGCATGCTGTGAGTATAGTGCACAAGTAGTTATAAACCAGCTTATTATGCTTTCCTGCAATACTCTGCATGGCCCCACCACCCACAAGTGACAGCAATGGGGAGTTCTGGGGGAGGAGGATCCTGTATCGGTAGTTTCACCACTGACAATTGTACAGCCTAAATTATCCTTCCCTTATTATCTATCCAAAGGCAGCAGCATCCCGTACAGATCACATGACCACATCACGGAGGATGGAGGAGGACCAGAGTCACATGACTGAGAGGATATTCAACCTCACCCTGGAGATCATCTATCTGCTGACTGGAGAGGTGAGGAGGATTCTGGGAGGTCACCTGATATCTTTATGAAAAAAAAAACCAAAAACGCAACACTGGAGAGATGATGAGGATTCTGGGAGGTCATGTGACATCATTGTTGGTCTTTCCATACAGAGTTTTCCTCCAGTGAAGTCTGGTGATCATGTGACCATCATGGTGCCCCCACCTCAGTCCCTGATATCTAAGGGACACAACAAGCAGAAGATTCTGGAAATCACCAGGAAGATGATAGAGCTGCTGATGGGAAAGGTGAACGGTGCTGGGAATTATAGGATATTGTTCAGTTACAGTAAGGGGTGTGTCAGGGTGGTGACTGTATAATTATGTGTGTCAGGTTCCTATGAAATGCCAGGATGTCGCCCTCTATTTCTCCATGGAGGAAGAGCAGTGTATACAAGGACACAAGGACCCCTACAAGGACGCCATGATAGAGAATCAGTCGCCCCTCACATCACCGGGTAAGAGGAGACTTTCATTTCTTCTAAATGAGAGCACAGCATGGAGGGTCCCCTATATCCCCCATCATCTGATAATCACATACAGACACTGTATTCAGTCAGTGTGTGTGTATCCTACAGATGTATCCAGTAACAGAAACCCACCAGAGAGATGTACAGGTCCTCTTTATTCCCAGGATTGCCCACCTAGATCCCCCATCATCTGATAATCACATACAGACAATGTATTCAGTCAGTGTGTGTGTATCCTACAGATGTATCCAGTAACAGAAACCCACCAGAGAGATGTACAGGTCCTCTTTATTCCCAGGATTGCCCACCTAGATCCCCCATCATCTGATAATCACATACAGACAATGTATTCAGTCAGTGTGTGTGTTTCCTACAGATGTATCCAGTAACAGAAACCCACCAGAGAGATGTACAGGTCCTCTTTATTCCCAGGATTGTCCACCTAGATTCCCCATCATCTGATAAACACATAGAGACAATGTATTCACTCAGTGTGTGTGTTTCCTACAGATGTACCCAATAACAGAAACCCACCAGAGAGATGTACAGGTCCTCTTTATTCCCATTGTCTACAAGAAGTTCCCACTACCCCCCACCATTATCAGGTAGGTTGGATGAGGGTCATCAGTGTCTCTATACTGTATGACATTGTTTCCTTCTGTGAATGCCGTTATCTGTGTTCACATTTATTTTACATTTCCTCTCATTTTGTGCACTTAGTGTGGAGAACTGATACATGTAAGTGCTGTGGTTAAAGAGGAAGAAGAAGAGACATATGTGAGGAGTGATCAGCAGTGTATGGAGGAGGGTGACATGATGAGGACAAGTAAAGAGGAAGAAGAAGAGACGTATGTGAGGTGTGATCAGCGGTCTATGGAGGAGGGTGACATGATGAGGACAAGTAAAGAGGAAGAAGAAGAGACGTATGTGAGGAGTGATCAGCGGTCTATGGAGGAGGGTGACATAATGAGGACATGTAAAGAGGAAGAAGAAGAGACATATGTGAGGAGTGATCAGCAGTGTATGGAGGAGGGTGACATGATGAGGACAAGTAAAGAGGAAGAAGAAGAGACGTATGTGAGGTGTGATCAGCGGTCTATGGAGGAGGGTGACATGATGAGGACAAGTAAAGAGGAAGAAGAAGAGACGTATGTGAGGAGTGATCAGCGGTCTATGGAGGAGGGTGACATAATGAGGACAAGTAAAGAGGAAGAAGAGGAGACGTATGTGAGGAGTGATCAGCAGTCTATGGAGGAGGGTGACATGATGAGGACAATTAAAGAGGCAGAAGAAGAGACGTATGTGAGGAGTGATCAGCAGTCTATGGAGGAGGGTGACATGTTGAGGACAATTAAAGAGGAAGAAGAAGAGAAATATGTGAGGAGTGATCAGCAGTCTGTGGAGGAGGGTGACATGATGGGGACAAGTAAAGAGGAAGAAGAAGAGACATATGTGAGGAGTGATCAGCAGTATATGGAAGAGGGTGACCTGATAGGGACAAGTAAAGAGGAAGAAGAAGAGACATATGTGAGGAGTGATCAGCAGAGTATGGAAGAGGGTGACCTGATGGGGACAAGTAAAGAGGAAGAAGAGACATATGTGAGGAGTGATCATCAGTCTATGGAGGAGGGTTACATGATGAGGACAAGTAAAGAGGAAGAAGAGACATATGTGAGGAGTGATCAGCAGTCTGTGGAGGAGGGTGACATGATGGGGACAAGTAAAGAGGAAGAAGACACGTATGTGAGGAGTGATCAGCAGAGTATGGAGGAGGGTGACATGATAACGACAACTATAGAGGACCATCTTACAGAGAGCAAAACAAGTGAGTAAACAATATTAAATATCTTTTTAGTTATTATGACCGTGTCACTGCTCACAGGCTGCCCATATTAGGGGTTGTACGAAATACTCATGTTAGGTTTTTGTCATCTAAAACAATTATTCTTGAATTTGTCACATAAAACACTTAGGGGTTGATTCATAAAGTATTACTGTATTCAGTAATGCAGAAAACAGCTGACTTTACCGAGCACTTAGGAAAATGTTGATTTATAAAGGCTGTTACCGCATGAAAAGCTGAAGTTACTGAGCAGTGAGGTAAATTACTGACTTATGCAGTAAATACCTCAACACATGTCAGTAAATGTCAATTCATAAAGGACAGATCATGCGGTAAAAGCCTGAAATTATTACCGTCACCTCTGGTGTGGCGAGATGAGAGAGGAGACTGTGATACTGTGGGAAGCCAGCGTGACTCAGACAAGCAGAGAGGGATAAGCTATGACTGACAGTAGCAGAAGCCAATAGAAACAGCTCCTGTCTCCTGCAAGTTGGGATGATGCATTTTTATAGGACATTAAGCCTCCTCCTGCCGGTGCAGCTTTTCTACCCCCAGGCAGTGAGCAGAGAGAACAGAACAAAAAACATTTCCCCATCTCTCTTTGGCAGTTTAACCTTTTTGATTCCTGTTTGAAGATGCAGATGCCTCTTACTATTGTAATGCTGTCTCTGCACAGAGCTTTGTCTACTGAAACCAGTACATTACCGAACTTCTACTGCACCTGTGAACATTTTTTATGAATTAGCACACAAACATCTAAAATACAGAATGCAGTTATTTACAGAGCATTTTACATTTACCGCACTGTGCTCTATGAAGGCCTTAGTGTTATTTCTTCTGTAATACACTGATAATGGTCACTGTACATTACTGTACACAGATTGGTCACAGTAGGGGTGACTTAGTGTTACCGGCCTGTAATAAGCTGATAATGGCCACTGTACATTACTGTACACACATTGGTCACAGTAGGAGGTGACTTAGTGTTACTGGCCTGTAATAATCTGATAATGGTCACTGTACATTACTGTACACAGATTGGTCACAGTAGGGGTGACTTAGTGTTACTGGCCTGTAATAAGCTGATAATGGTCACTGTACATTACTGTACACAGATTGGTCACAGTAGGGGGAGACTTAGTGTTACTGGCCTGTAATAAGCTGATAATGGTCACTGTACATTACTGTACACAGATTAGTCACAGTAGGGGTGACTTAGTGTTACTGGCCTGTAATAAGCTGATCATGGTCACTGTACATTACTGTACACAGATTGGTCACAGTAGGGGTGACTTAGTATAACTGGCCTGTTATAAGCTGATAATGGTCACTGTACATTACTGAACACTGATTGGTCACAGTAGGAGGTGACTTATTGTTACTGTCCTGTAATAAGCTGATAATGGTCACTGCACATTACTGTACACAGATTGGTCACAGTAGGGGTGACTTAGTGTTACCGGCCTGTATTAAGCTGATAATGGTCACTGCACATTACTGTACACAGATTATTCACAGTAGGGCTGACTTAGTGTTACTGGCCTGTAATAAGCTGATAATGGTCACTGTACATTACTGTACACAGAATGGTCACAGTAGGGGGTGACTTAGTGTTACTGGCCTGTAATAAGCTGATAATGGTCACTGTACATTACTGTGCACAGATTGGTGACAGTAGGGGTGACTTAGTGTTACCAGCCTGTAATAAGCTGATAATGGTCACAGTACATTACTGTACACAGATTGGTCACAGTAGGGGTGACTTAGTGTTACCGGCCTGTAATAAGCGGATAATGGTCACAGTACATTACTGTACACAGATTGGTCACAGTAGGGGTGACTTAGTGTTACTGGCCTGTAATAAGCTGATAATGGTCACTGTACATTACTGTACACAGATTGGTCACAGTAAGGGTGACTTAGTGTTACTGGCCTGTAATAAGCTGATAATGGTCACTGTACATTACTGTACACAGAATGGTCACAGTAGGGGGTGACTTAGTGTTACTGGCCTGTAATAAGCTGATAATGGTCACTGTACATTACTGTACACAGATTGGACACAGTGGGGGTGACAAAGTGCTACTGGCCAAACAAGAGAGAGATAAAGGGACATTACAAGGGATATATGAGTGACACGAGGAAACAATGGTAATAAGAATGTGTAAGTGACACCACATTGCATTGCAAACAAGGAACAAGCTGGCCCTTTAAGAACCGCACCACAACTGAACAAGTCAAATTAAAAATAGCCTTTATTAGTATAATGTTATTACAGGATTAAAAACGTATTAAAAATAAGAACACCTGGATGGCAAAGGCTCAATGAATCCAATAATATTATGCTCCATATAGAATATATCTCGTACAGTATGACAGGTAATACATCCAAAGGGACAAACACAACTCCTGCCCTGGGGCGCAAGGTAAAGATGAATGAGGGGCAGTGCTAGAGGTAGGAGAGTTTCTGCAGAACAAGGGACCGTGCACACTAAGGAGGTGGAAAAGAAAGTGCCAATAGAGGAGTAGCGGACCGGACACTGCCGGAAGAGGAGAATCGCCCAAAGCGGAGAGGAAAAGAATGGCAGCGCAGTGATATAATCAGGGAGGTAGAACCGCCAAACAATTGTGTAAGTGCGCGCTTACCGGTAAGGAGATGAGGGAGGAGCGCGAGCCACCAGTGTGATCACCAAGGTGCTGACTGCTTTCCATGTATGGCCAATGCTGGAGCTGTAGGGAGGGTCAGTGACATGCAAATATCTCTGACTTGTATGCTAATTATATGCAACGTTATGCAGCTGCTGCATTTGGCTTGTTTCTAATCTGCATAAGCTTTGCATCTACTTAGAATTCTCAGCAGCTCACTGACCCTCTCTAATGGTAATTGTTCCTCCCCTCAGAATTCTCTAACAGGAAGTGATGTTTCTCTATTTGCAGGGCGGAGTCCCGGCATCAGGAACCTCTCAGAGACTCGTCTCTCTGTATCCACAGACTGTACAACGGATGATGATGTCACTGGACAAGAGTCTCCTGCAGATATCCTGGTGACCCCAAATATTCCTCCAGACTCCCCTCACCTGTCTAACCCTGAGGGGCCTCATACCCAGCACAGCTCTCCCCCTGCTGGAGGGTCTTATTCCTGTTCCACATGTGGGAAATGTTATGCAGGGAAATCAAATCTAGTCAGACATGAGAGATCTCACACTGGTGAGAAGCCCTATTCATGTGCTGAGTGTGGGAAATGTTTTGTATGGAAATCACAGCTTTTCCAACATGGTAAATCTCACACTGGTGAGAAGCCCTATTCATGTGCTGAGTGTGGGAAAGGGTTTGTGCAGAAATCAGACTTTGTCATACATGAGAGATCTCACACTGGTGAGAAGCCATATTCATGTGCTGAGTGTGGGAAATGTTTTGGGCAAAAACCACATCTTGTCACACATGAGAGATCTCACACTGGCGAAAAGCCATATCCATGTGCTGAGTGTGGGAAATGTTTTGGGTATAAATCAACTCTTGTCATACATACGAAATCTCACACTGGTGAGAAGCCCTATTCATGTGCTGAGTGTGGGAAATGTTTTGTTATGAAATCACGTCTTGTCACACATGAGAGATCTCACACTGGTGAGAAGCCCTATTCATGTGCTGAGTGTGGGAAATGTTTTGTATGTAAATCAAATCTTGTCCTACATTATAAATCTCACACGGGGGAGAAGCCATATTCATGTGCTGAGTGTGGGAAATGTTTTAGGCAAAAAGCACATCTTGACACACATGAGAGAGCTCACACTGGCGAGAAGCCCTATTCATGTGATGAGTGTGGGAAAAGTTTTGCACGTAAATCAGATCTTGTCCTACATTATAAATCTCACACGGGGGAGAAGCCATATTCATGTGCTGAGTGTGGGAAATGTTTTACTCAGAAATCACATCTTGTCAGTCATGAGAGATCTCACACTGGTGAGAAACCCTATTCATGTGCTGAGTGTGGGAAATGTTTTGTTCAGAAATCACATCTTGTCCAACATGAGAGATCTCACACAATATAGGGAGCCGCTCACCTGCTCGCTTCATGGGACGCCACCCTGCAGCTGGCCGTGAGGATCCAAAGCTTTATCATCTGCCTGGCAAGACTGCCTGCTGCGCATCAGGCCGCCGGTGCTTATCCCGGTATCGCCACCGCGGACACATGCCGACATTGTTGCACACTCTGGGCCATTGTACAATCCACATGGAAGTGTACACCAACCGCATACGGTGAAGTATGACATCCAGTGCATGACGCACATGAACCTGCACCTGAGAACTGGTGAGACTTCCCATTATGACATGTGCTGCTTGTTTATGCGCTTATGCCACTTTGCCTGACTTCTGCCTTTAATGTCGCTTATACGTCTGTGAGTCCGCAAGGATTGGTTCTATCCTTTGAAGTGTGGCAGTGAATCTGCTCGGTTGCTGACATCACAACTTTGCCTTATCAAGCGTAACAATATGAGTATAAAGACTCTGCTGTCTATCATCTCCCCAGATTAATACTGAGGATTACAATCAGTGGCCTGTATGAGTGGTGCACCTGGTGTGTGTGGACCGAGTTGTATGCATGGTGGGGTGGCCATCCCATGCGGTTTTAGTCTTTTTAGTATTAATTTGTACCAATAAAAGTTTTTCCATATTGAATTAGCTGTTGGGCATTAAGTATTTACATCACACTAGTCAGTTACTTACATACCACTTCCCACTGTTTTGGGTTTATCTCACACAATGTGTTGATAAGTGCTCTTTTCTACTTACCAAACACATAATTGGAGAACCTCACTCCCAAACAGTTCTCTGCTGCTTTATAAAGCCTGCAGGCTGCTTATAAGCCAATGAAAAGTGCACACATAATACACCTAGCTTGCAGTGATAATCAAGCAAAAGCTGAGCAAGTCAGCCAATTAGTAGGAGAGGGCTTCAGTTGCATATAGACAATGGCTATATGACCAGCAGGGGGCACCAGCGTGCAGGATATTCCCTCTCATCTGCCCCCTCCTAACTAAACTGCATGGGATACTACAATAATTAAAAACAATGGTGCATGAGCCAGCCTGGGGCCCCGGGAACTCTCACTGCCCGGGGCCCCAGAACCAGCATCCAACACCATATGTGAGCGCAGCCAAGACCTTGGAGCTGCCACCTCCAAGGCCTGTCTCCTACTGCTCTAAAACTTACCAAACACACAATTGGAGAACCTCACTCCCAAACAGTTCTCTGCTGCTTTATAAAGCCTGCAGGCTGCTTATAAGCCAATGAAAAGTGCACACATAATACACCTAGCTTGCAGTGATAATCAAGCAAAAGCTGAGCAAGTCAGCCAATTAGTAGGAGAGGGCTTCAGTTGCATATAGACAATGGCTATATGACCAGCAGGGGGCACCAGCGTGCAGGATATTCCCTCTCATCTGCCCCCCTCCTAACTAAACTGCATGGGATACTACAATAATTAAAAACAATGGTGCATGAGCCAGCCTGGGGCCCCGGGAACTCTCACTGCCCGGGGCCCCAGAACCAGCATCCAACACCATATGTGAGCGCAGCCAAAACCCGGGGCCCCAGGCTGGCTCATGCACCATTGTTTTTAATTATTGTAGTATCCCATGCAGTTTAGTTAGGAGGGGGCAGATGAGAGGGAATATCCTGCACGCTGGTGCCCCCTGCTGGTCATATAGCCATTGTCTATATGCAACTGAAGCCCTCTCCTACTAATTGGCTGACTTGCTCAGCTTTTGCTTGATTATCACTGCAAGCTAGGTGTATTATGTGTGCACTTTTCATTGGCTTATAAGCAGCCTGCAGGCTTTATAAAGCAGCAGAGAACTGTTTGGGAGTGAGGTTCTCCAATTGTGTGTTTGGTAAGTTTTAGAGCAGTAGGAGACAGGCCTTGGAGGTGGCAGCTCCAAGGTTTTGGCTGCGCTCACATATGGTGTTGGATGCTGGTTCTGGGGCCCCGGGCAGTGAGAGTTCCCGGGGCCCCAGGCTGGCTCATGCACCATTGTTTTTAATTAAAGTGCTCTTTTCTAATCTTTCATTTATGCTAGATGCACATGGCGGCATATTGCATAGAATCCTGAGGACTCTCTCATGCTGCTTAGTGCATTGCTGTGTAAATCCCCTGAGCTGAGGTGACATGATGAGATAAACACTGGTACATGTAGTACATAAAATGTAGGTGAATTTTCACGTTTCACAGATAGACCCAGGAAGCATCACTATGCGGGATTCTGGCACAAGCTAGTGCAGCGTGTGATAATATGCAGCTCACTGTCAGTAATCGCTGTGACTGGCTCCTTCAGGCAGGGCCGGGCCGAGGCATAGGCTGGAGAGGCTCCAGCCTCAGGGCGCAGTGTAGGAGGGGGCGCACAATTCATTCAGCTGTCATTCCTAATTGTGTTTGAAGCACAAAGAAATAAGAAAAGGAGATACATGGAAGTGACTACAAGCCAAATAACTAGAGATTAAGGTGTTGGGGGCTCTGGGGTGCCTCTTAGTCTAATAGCAATCAGTGTGTGACGGCTGGGGTGGAGGGATGGAGGGGCGCACTTTGGTGTCTAAGCCTTGGGTGCTGGAGGACCTTGTCCCGGCTCTGCCTCCAGGCATCTCCTGATTTCTCTACAGAATTTTATGGGTAACCTTATAGATCTGTATTGTTACACCCTCACAGAGGAAGACTGGCAGCTATTTTACCTGATAATACTAGAAATATGATAGCAGCAAAACATGAGGTATTATAAGTTAGATGTATTCCCAGGTCATATTATACTCCAGCACAAATAATGCAGATACACCCCAATGCCTCAGTGCTGCACCCCAAATGTAAATTAGGAGATGATTGGATGCAGGTGTTTAGGCTGGAGGTGAGATACAGGAATTCTGGGGGGGGGGGGGGGGAGAGGGGGACAGGTTATTGTTATGTGTTACAGTCACCTGCTATAGACACCCCAATGCCTCAGTGCTGCACCCCAAATGTAACTTAGGAGATGATTGGATACAGGTGTTTGGGCTGGAGCTGAGATACAGGAATTCTGGGGTGGAGAGGGGGACAGGTTATTGTTATGTGTTACAGTCACTGCTATAGACACCCCAATGCCTCAGTGCTGCACCCCAAATGTAAATTAGGAGATGATTGGATACAGAGTGTTTGGGCTGGAGGTGAGATACAGGAATTCTGGGGTGGAGAGGGGGACAGGTTATTGTTATATGTGTTACAGTCACTGCTATAGACACCCCAATGCCTCAGTGCTGCACCCCAAAAGTAAATTAGAAGGAGATGATTGGATACAGGTGTTTGGGCTGGAGGTGAGATACAGGAATTCTGGGGTGGAGAGGGGGACAGGTTATTGTTATATGTGTTACAATCACTGCTATAGACACCCCAATGCCTCAGTGCTGCACCCCAAATGTAAATTAGGAGATGATTGGGGACAGGTGTTTGGGCTGGAGGTGCGATACAGGAATTCTGGGGTGGAGAGGAGGACAGGTTGTTATGTGTTACAGTCACTGCTATAGACACCCCAATGCCTCAGTGCTGCACCCCAGATGTAAATTAGGAGATGATTGGATATGGGTGTTTGGGCTGGAGGTGAGATACAGGAATTCTGGGGTGGAGAGGGGGACGGGTTATTGCTATATGTGTTACAGTCACCTGCTATAGACACCTCAATGCCTCAGTGCTGCACCCCAAATGTAAATTAGGAGATGATTGGATACAGGTGTTTGGGCTGGAGGTGAGATACAGGAATTCTGGGGGGGGGGAGAGGGAGAGGTTATTGTTATATGTGTTACAGTCACCTGCTATAGACACCTCAATGCCTCAGTGCTGCACCCCAAATGTAAATTAGGAGATTATTGGATACAGGTGTTTGGGCTGGAGGTGAGATACAGGAATTCTGGGGTGGAGAGGGGGAGAGGTTATTGTTATATGTGTTACAGTCACCTGCTATAGACACCTCAATGCCTCAGTGCTGCACCCCAAATGTAAATTAGGAGATTATTGGATACAGGTGTTTGGGCTGGAGGTGAGATACAGGAATTCTGGGGTGGAGAGGGGGAGAGGTTATTGTTATATGTGTTACAGTCACCTGCTATAGACGCCTCAATGCCTCAGTGCTGCACCCCAAATGTAAATTAGGAGATGATTGGATACAGGTGTTTGGGCTGGAGGTGAGATACAGGAATTCTGGGATGGAGAGGGGGACAGGTTATTGTTATATGTGTGTTAGTCACTGCTATAGACACCCCAATGCCTCAGTGCTGCACCCCAAATGTAAATTAGAAGCAGATGATTGGATACAGGTGTTTGGGCTGGAGGTGAGATACAGGAATTCTGGGGTGGAGAGGGGGACAGGTTATTGTTATGTGTTACAGTAACTGCTAAAGACACCCCAATGCCTCAGTGCTGCACCCCAAATGTAAATTAGGAGATGATTGGATACAGGTGTTTGGACTGGAGGTGAGATACAGGAATTCTGGGGTGGAGAGGGGGACAGGTTATTGTTATATGTGTTACAGTCACTGCTATAGACACGCCAATGCCTCAGTGCTGCACCCCAAATGTTAATTAGGAGATGATAGGATACAGGTGTTTGGGGCCTGAGGTAAGATACAGGAATTCTGGGGTGGAAAGGGGGACAGGTTATTATGTGTTAAAATCACATGCTATAGACACCCCAATGGCTCAGTGCTGCACCCCAAATGTAAATTAGGAGATGATTGGATACAGGTGTTTGGGTGTGAGGTGAGATACAGGAATTCTGGGGTGGAGAGGGGGGCAGGTTATTGTTATGTGTTACAATCACTGCTATAGACACTCCAATGCCTCAGTGCTGCACCCCAGATGTAAATTAGAAGGAGATGATTGGATACAGGTGTTTGGGCTGGAGGTGAGATGCAGGAATTCTGGGGTGGAGAGGGGGACAGGTTATTGTTATGTGTTACAGGCACTGCTATAGACACCCCAATTCCTCAGTGCTGCACCCCACATGTAAATTAGGAGATGATTGGATACAGGTGTTGGGAGTTGAGGTGAGATACAGGAATTCTGGAGTGGAGAGGGGGACAGATTATTATTATATGTGTTACAATCACTGCTATAGACAAATGTGGGAAGCTGTTGATAGAAACGATTCTGTGTTATGTAACAAAATAAATCCTATTGGAATGGAAATCTGATGCGTCTCCAAGTGTCTCTCCTGTGATTACACCATCTGTAGAAATTGTAGACCGGCACCATCCATGTAAATTTATGCTCTTTTATTTAATAAAAAGACACATTGACAAGTAAAGTGCAACATTTCAGAGGGAATCCCTCCTTTCTCAAGCATGTGTCAGTGTCTCTCCTGTGATTACACCATACATACTGTATATCATCGTCTGCATTCCTGCTGATATCTGCTGGTGACAGAGCTTTCCTTGAGGCTGATATTGAGGAGGTGGAGCTAATAATATACAAAATACACCCCCCCGGCACTGATGGCCTAAACGCTGCATTGTACAGACAGCATAAGAGGATTCTGGTCCCACACATATTGCTGATGTATAACTATGTGCTGGAATAGGAGGCACTGCCCCATCCATGCAACAGACCAGATGATGCAAACGATTGAAAGCAAACTTTATGCAAGTTCAACCGCCCCCTATACTACATCATTAGGGTCAACTTTGACCCTCTACATCACAGTCAGCAGACACATGGTAGCCAATCAGGCTACACTCTCTCCTGGAGCCCCTCCACCCCACCCTATAAAAGGCAGGCAGCGTTGGCCATTTCCCTCACTCGTGTCGCTGCAGTAATTGGAGAAGGGAGAGGAACCTGCTGTAGACATAGGGAAAGCTTAGTTAGGCTCTTGTTAGGCTTGTTCGCTTTCTCCTGCTGATACTTATTTCTAAAAAGCACCCCTCAACAGCTCTTTTGAGAGCTAATGTTGTTCTTGTGATCTATTTTTTTTTTTTGTGTGTGTGTGCGCCCCACTGACACTTACATATACAGCCCTGTCAGTCATTTGCAGCTGGCCCTTGGCCTCTTGCTAATTCCTACTGTGCCACTGCCACACCCAGCACATTCAGTGCCTACATTTTCAGTGCACGTGTGTGACAGCTGCACATTTGTAATACCAATCACTGCATACCTGTTCATGTTTACTGCACCTGCGTGACAGAAGCACGCAGTATTATATACCAGTCACTGCATCTGTTCACGGTAGCTGCGTGTGTGACAGCTGCACATTGTATTGATACCAGTCACTGCATACCTGTTCACTGCACCTGTGTGACCGCACACTGTTTTATATACCAGTCTGTGCATACCTGTTAACTGCACCTGTGTAACCGCACATTGTTGTACCATCAGTTACTGCAACCTTTTCACTGCACCTGTGTAACCGCACATTGTATTAGTCAAGTCAGTGCACACCTTTTACTTCACCTCCTCCCCAATATGGACAAAACAAGAGGAAGGCCACCTGGCAGGTCTGTTCAAGGTCATAATTTCATGCGGCCCTTGACCAAAGTACAGTGTTCAGAAGAAGGGGGCATCAAGCCCCAATATTGTCAGGACGTAGTTGACTATTTAACACAGAACAGCTTATCTTCCTCAGCTTCCGCACAGAAGCGTGACATATCTTCCTCCTCCTGCTCTGATTCTGGCACCCCACTTAACACTCTGTCAGCAGCCATCACCAAAGTGCCATCATCCCAGGGCTCAGCGGTGTGGACATTTTTTTGTGTGTCTGCCTCAGATGAGAGCAATGCCCTCTGTACTCTCTGCCACCGAAAATTGAGCCTTGGAAAGACCAAGACCTGTGTAGGGACAACGACCTTACGAAGGCACATGATTGCAAAGCACAAACTGCAATGGGATGACCACCTAAAGGAAAAGCAGCACACAAAAGCAAAGCCACACACCGCAGTGTAAGATACCATCACGCAATTATTTCTCAAAAAAGGCAATACCCAAACTGTACCGTGATGTTGAAAGGCAAGTGGTGTCATCTCTGGCTCACAGCGTTGGGTCAAGGGTCCATCTGACCAGGTGGTCTGCAAAACACGGTCAGGCCTGCCCGAAGCCTAAGTCAGTCCCCACACACAGCATCTCTGCCTGCAGGCCGCTTGACTACCTTCTCCACCACCACCAACAGGGTCCAGGACTCCAGGTGGATTCCTGAATTTTTAAGGCTGCTGCTAGCAGTGGCCGCTATAATAACTTTTCTGGTGTGTGTACATGCCTGCCTAATTTTTCTGGCTGCACTGCGGCTGCAACAACAAAACAAAAGGCATGTACATGTGTCAATTCCCCTTCGTGATCGTTACCTTGCCGCGGTGAAGGGTCTTGCATATCACAATGAAGCAATGACCTATATGAGTGTGTTGGGGGGCACAGCCAAGATAATAAGGTCATTGCTTCATTGTGGACAGACCAAATTCGATCAGCTAGACACTCAGTCAATGTTGTTCTGTCATTCAGCTACCTCAGCCCGACCATATGGGCTCGAAAACTGCCATCGCCTGCACTCTTGCCATGGTGTGCACCAGTCCAGCATGACCGTCACTATACAAACAGCTGTTTGCGGTGCGTTACACAGTGAGTTTGCTGCGTCAGTGTGAAGCAGTACATTAATTACACTACCTGATTGATGTTTTCACATGCAAGATGTTTTAAAGCACTTTATGCCTCCAATTTAGCATGCAATGTGATTTTTGCACCTAAAACGCTGCTGTGCGTCAAATCCTGATTTTTCCCGAGGACTTTTGGCATGTATCCCACTCCGCTATGCCCCCCTCCAGGTGTTAGACCCCTTGAAACATCTTTTCCATCACTTTTGTGGCCAGCATAAATGAGTTTCAAAGTTTGCCTCCCCGTTGAAGTCTATTGTGGTTTTCAAAAGTTTGCGCAAACCAAACTTTTGCGGAAGTTCACGTTCGAGGTTCGCAAACCGAAAATCAGAGGTTCGAGCCATCTCTAGTCTCCAACACAGTCCTGGGTCCATGAACAGATGACCCGGTACATCAACAAGCCTTAAAGTGACCCTGAAGCGATTAACAAATAACAGATACTTACCATTGACGAGGGAAGGCTCTTGGTCCTATAGAGCCTTCCTGCTCCTCTCCTGGTCCCCTCGTTCCCCTGCAGGCTCCTCCACTCAAATCCTCAACTGAGAGAGATTTCGGAAGTGCTCTCAAAGAGGGGCAGCTCTATACTGCGCATGTGCGAGAGAGTGGGCTAGTGCATGTGCGAGTGTGTGAGAGAGAGCGGGCTAGTGCATGTGTGTGAGAGAGAGTGTGCTAGTGCATGTGCAAGTGTGTGTCAGAGAGAGCATGCTAGTGCATGTGCAAGAGTGGGAAAGAGAGTATGCTAGTGCATGTGTGAGTGTGTGGGAGAGAGTGTGCTAGTGCATGTGCGAGTGTGTGAGAGAGAGCATGCTAGTGCATGTACGAGTGTGAGAGAGTGCTAGTGCATGTGCGAGTGAGAGAGAGAGAGAGAGAGTGCTAGTGCATGTGTGAGAGAGAGAACGTGCATTTGCGAGTGTGTGTGAGAGAGCGTGCTAGTGCATGTGCGAGTGTGTGTGAGAGAGCGTGCTAGTGCATGTGCGAGTGTGTGGGAGAGAGCGTGCGAGTGTGAGAGAGAGCATGCTAGTGCATGTGGGAGTGTGTGGGAGAGAGCGTGCTAGTGTGTGTGTGTGTGTGTGTGTGTGTGTGTGTGAGAGAGAGAGCGTGCTAGTGTGTGTGAGAGAGAGCGTGTTACTTCATGTGCGAGTGTGAGAGAGAGCGTGCTAGTGCATGTGCGAGTGTGAGAGAGAGCGTGCTAGTGCATGTGCGAGTGTGTGAGAGAGCTTGCTAGTGCATGTGTGAGTGTGTGAGAGAGAGCGTGCTAGTGTGAGTGTGTCAGAGAGAGCGTGCTAGTGCATGAACGCGTGTGAGAGAGAGAGCGTGCTAGTGCATGTGTGAGTGTGAGAAAGAGAGCGTGCTAGTGCATGTGCGAGTGTGAGAGAGAGAGCGTGCTAGTGCATGTGCAAGTGTGAGAGAGAGAGTGCTAGTGCATGTGCGAGTGTGAGAGAGAGCGTGCTACTGCATGTGCGAGTGTGAGAGAGAACGTGCTAGTGGATGTGCGAGTGTGAGAGAGAGGGCGTGCTAGTGCATGTGCGAGTGTGAGAGAGAGGGCGTGCTAGTGCATGTGCGAGTGTGAGAGAGAGAGCGTGCTAGTGCATGTGCGAGTGTGTGAGAGAGCGTGCTAGAGCATGTGCGAGTGTGTGGGAGAGAGCGTGCTAATGCATGTGCGAGTGTGAGAGAAAGTGTGCTAGCGCATGTGTGTGAGAGAGCGTGCTAGTGCATGTATGAGTGTGAGAGAGAGCGTGCTAGTGCATGTGCGAGTGTGTGGGATAGAGCGTGCTATTGCATGTGTGAGTGTGTGGGAGAGAGCATGCTAGTGCATGCGCGAGTGTAAGAGAGAGCGTGCTAGTGCATGTGTGAATGTGAGAGAGAGAGCGTGCTCGTGCATTTGTAAGAGAGCGTGCTACTGCATGTGCGAGTGTAAGAGAGCGTGCTAGTGCATGTGTGTGTGTGTGAGAGAGAGAGCGTGCGTGTGAGTGTGAGAGAGCGAGCGTGCTAGTGCATGAACCCGTGTGAGAGAGAGAGCGTGTTACTGCATGTGCGAGTGTGAGAGCGTGCTAGTGTATGTGCGAGTGTGAGAGAGCGTGCTAGTGCATGAACGCCTGTGAGAGAGAGAGCATGCTAGTGCATGTGCGAGTATGTGAGAGAGAGTGTGCTAGTGCATGTGTGAGTGCGACAGAGTGCTACTGCATGTCGAGTGTGTGAGAGAGAGAACGTGCTAGTGCATGTGCAAATGTGTGGGCGAGAGCGTGCTAGTGTATGTGCGAGAGAGAGAGAGTGTGCTAGTGCATGAGCGAGTGTGAGAGAGAGTGCTAGTGCATGTGCGAGTGTGAGAGAGCGTGCAAGTGCGAGTGTGAGCGAGAGCGTGCTAGTGCTTGTGTGTGTGAGAGAGCGTGCTTGTGCATGTGCGAGTGTGAGAGAGAGAGCGTGCTAGTGTGAGAGAGAGTGTGCTAGTGCATGTGGGAGAGAGAGCGTGCTAGTGCATGTGTGTGTGAGAGAGAGAGAGCGTGCCAATGCATGTGCGTGTGTGTGAGAGAGAGAGAGCGTGCCAATGCATGTGCGTGTGTGTGAGAGAGAGAGAGCGTACCAATGCATGTGCGAGTGTGTGAGAGAGAGCGTGCTAGTGCATGTGCGAGTGTGTGAGAGAGAGAGCATGCTAGTGCATGTGCGAGTGTGTGTGAGAGAGAGCGTGCTAGTGCATGTGCGAGTGTTTGAGAGAGCGTGCTAGTGCATGTGCGAGTGTGAGAGAGAGAGCGTGCTACTGCATGTGCGAGTTTGAGGGAGAGAGAGAGTGCTAGTGCATGTGCAAGTGTGTGAGAGAGAGCGTGCTACTGCATGTGCGAGTGTGAGAGAGAGAGTGTGCTAGTGCATGTGAAAGTGTGAGAGAGAGAGAGCGTGCTAGTGCATGTGCGAGTGTGAGAGAGAGAGACCGTGCTAGTGCATGTGCAAGTGTGTGAGAGACCGTGCTAGTGCATGTGCGAGTGTGTGGGCGAGAGCATGCTAATACATGTGCGTGTATGAGAGAAAGTGTGCTAGCGCATGTTTGTGAGAGAGTGTGCTATTGCATGTGTGAGTGTGTGGGAGAGAGCATGCTAGTGCATGTGCGAGTGTAAGAGAGAGCGTGCTAGTACATGTGTGAGTGTGAGAGAGAGAGAGAGCGTGCTCGTGCATGTGTGAGAGAGAGCGTGCTCGTGCATGTGCGAGTGTGAGAGAGCGTGCTAGTGCGTGTGTGTGTGTGTGTGAGAGAGAGAGCGTGCTAATGCATGAACGCGTGTGAGAGAGAGCGTGTTACTGCATGTGCGAGTGGGAGAGCGTGCTAGTGCATGTGCGAGTATGTGAGAGAGAAAGCAGGAAAAATACCGCTCCACTCACAGAATGGAAAACAGTGCTGGAGAAAAGGGGCTGCTTAGCCCGGAACACTGTAGAAAGCAATCAATGTCCACACAATGTTTCCAAAAATCCAAAAATGTATTTATTCAGGACGTATCCCAATCATATAAAAACGAGTACTTCGACTGACATGTTTCGAACCATCCTGGTTCTTAATCATAGCCATTTTTATGACTTACATCCACATGGTTTTATAGGGGATGGTGGGCGGGACCAGGAAGTGTGACAAACCGGCCAAACCCAGTAAGGGTGGTATCAAGAGGTCCGCACACTCAGAAAAGGTCACCACAGCAGCCTCTATAACACATTTAAAATTTATATTAAAAACTTACAGATATATAAAAAAAACAAAGAAAGGAAAAGCGCACTTGAGATGAAGACAGATCAATATATAGCAAAGCAAGATAATTGCACACATTATGGACACATTTCAATGAGAAATGAACATACAGTGGTGTGAAAAACTATTTGCCCCCTTCCTGATTTCTTATTCTTTTGCATGTTTGTCACACTTAAATGTTTCTGCTCATCAAAAACCGTTAACCATTAGTTAAAGATAACATAATTGAACACAAAATGCAGTTTTAAATGATGGTTCTTATTATTTAGTGAGAAAAAAAACTCAAAACCTACATGGCCCTGTGTGAAAAAGAAATTGCCCCCTGAACCTAATAACTGGTTGGGCCACCCTTAGCAGCAATAACTGCAATCAAGCGTTTGCGATAACTTGCAACAAGTCTTTTACAGCGCTCTGGAGGAATTTTGGCCCACTCATCTTTGCAGAATTGTTGTAATTCAGCTTTATTTGAGGGTTTTCTAGCATGAACCGCCTTTTTAAGGTCATGCCACAACATCTCAATAGGATTCAGGTCAGGACTTTGACTAGGCCTCTCCAAAGTCTTCATTTTGTTTTTCTTCAGCCATTCAGGGCTGGTGCACACTAAAAAACGCAAGCAGATCCGCAAAATGCTAGCAGATTTTTAAACGCTTTTTTTTATTTTTCTATGGCGTTTTGCTAGCGTTTTGCGGATTGCTGCTGCGGTTTTCAGTATAGTAGATTTCATATATTGTTACAGTAAAGCTGTTACTGAACAGCTTCTGTAACAAAAACGCCTGTAAAACCGCTCTGAAGTGCCGTTTTTCAGAGCGGTTTGCGTTTTTTCCTATACTTAATATTGAGGCAGAAACGCATCCGAAATCCAAAAAATGCCTCACCCAGGCATTTTTCGTTTCTGCAAAACGCCTGCCGCTCTGGTGTGCACCACCCCATTGAGATACATTGACCAAGCAGATCCGCAGCCGCAAGCGGATCTGAAAACGCCCAAAAAGCCGCTCGGTGTGCACCAGCCCTCAGAGGTGAATTTGCTGGTGTGTTTTGGGTCATTGTCCTGCTGCAGCACCCAAGATCGCTTCAGCTTGAGTTGACGAACAGATGGCCGGACATTCTCCTTCAGGATTTTTTGGCAGACAGTAGAATTCATGGTTCCATCTATCACAGCAAGCCTTCCTGGTCCTGAAGCAGCAAAACAACCCCAGACCATCACACTACCACCACCATATTTTACTGTTGGTATGATGTTTTTTTGCTGAAATGCTGTGTTACTTCTACGCCAGATGTAACGGGACACGCACCTTCCAAAAAGTTCAACTTTTGTCTCGGCGGTCCACAAGGTATTTTCCCAAAAGTCTTGGCAATCATTAAGATTTTTTTAGCAAAATTGAGACGAGCCTTAATGTTCTTTTTGCTTAAAAGTGGTTTGCGCCTTGGATATCTTCCATGCAGGCCGTTTTTGCCCAGTCTCTTTCTTATGGTGGAGTCGTGAACACTGACCTTAATTGAGGCAAGTGAGGCCTGCAGTTCTTTAGATGTTGTCCTGGGGTCTTTTGTAGCCTCTCAGATGAGTTTTCTCTGCGCTCTTGGGGTAATTTTGGTCGGCCGGCCACTCCTGGGAAGGTTCATCACTGTTCCATGTGTTTGCCATTTGTGGATAATGGCTCTCACTGTGGTTCGCTGGAGTCCCAAAGCTTTAGAAATGGCTTTATAACCTTTACCAGACTGATAGATTTCAATTACAGTACTTTTGTTCTCATTTGTTCCTGAATTTCTTTGGATCTAGCTTTTGATGTGCTTTTGGTCTACTTCTCTGTGTCAGATAGCTCCTATTTAAGTGATTTCTTGATTGAAACAGGTGTGGCAGTAATCAGGCCTGGGGGTGACTACAGAAATTGAACTTAGGTGTAATAAACCACCTTTAAGTTATTTTTTAACAAGGGGGGGCAATCACTTTTTCACACCGGGCCATGTAGATTTGGAGTTTTTTTTCCTCACTAAATAATAAAAACCATCCTTTAAAACTGCATTTTGTGTTCAATTATGTTATCTTTGACTAATAGTTAACGGTTTTTGATGAGCAGAAACATTTAAGTGTGACAAACATGCAAAAGAATAAGAAATCAGGAAGGGGGCAAATAGTTTTTCACACCACTGTAGATGAAACATGAAACAAAAGACAACATCAAGGACAAAATAAAACAGGAGGGATTTTTTTATCTTCTATATTTGATCTAACTGGTCACTAAAGCTAAGTCCCACCTTGCATTCATACCCAGGGGGGCCCTAGTCCCTAAACAAAAAATCCAATAAGCCTCTCTTTTACGAATTATGGCTAGAAGATCTCCCCCTCTTTTGGGTAGAAAGACCCTCTCAATGCCCTGGAATCGAAAAGTGGACATGTCTCCCCCATGTTCTGAGCGAAAATGTTTCGCCACATTTGAAATGCTATTTGTGAGCCAACCGGCCCCCAAATAGTGTTCAGCAATGCGGGCCTTCAAAGGCCTAGTAGTGCATCCTACATATTGGACAGAACAGCTAACACAAGTGATCAAATAAATTACATTTTGTGTATTACAGTTAATAAAATGTTTTATGGGGGAGACATGTCCATTGGAAAGGGAAACGATGGTCTGGGTTTTAAGATGCATGGGACAGTAGTGGCAAGATGCCACTCCACATTTATAAGACCCCTTAAGAGTAAGCCATGTCGAGGAACTAGATGAGGACTTGAAAAGACTAGGCGACAGGAGACTTCCCAAAGTGGGTGCCCTTCTACTTACAAAGCTAACTCCCCCCCCCCTCCCCCCCCCGAAGAAGTGGCCGTAGATCCTCGTCACCCTCCAAAATAGGTAGATACTTCCTCACAACATTTGTTACCTGACGGAACTCTACACTGTATGTTGTGACGAAAACTGGTTTCTCTAGCGGCCTCTTCTTGGACCCATTAGATCTAACTAGTTTATCTCAAGGAATGGCACTGGCCTTTGCCTTATCTATATTCCACTTGGGATATCCTCTGGCCAACAGGCGCTTCTCCACTAAATCAAATTCCAGATTAACACTGGTTGTGTCCGAGCAGTTCCTGCGGGCCCTAATGAATTCTCCCACCGGAATCGCTCGTACAGTGTGTGTGGGGTGGCAGCTGTTGGCACGTAAAATGGAATTGCCTGCACAAGACTTTCTGTAAGTCTTTGTACAAATAATCCCTGTTTCTCTATCCCCTCCTAGGGTCAGGTCCAAGTAGTCTATACTATCTTGCTGCCACACATGGGTGAACTGGAGATTACACTTGTCGTTTAAATAAGTTATAAAAGGATCGACATAAGCCGGGTCAGTGTCCCAAATGATTAGAATATCATCTATGAATCTCCCGTACCACGCAACACCTGCCTTCGGGCGCCCCCCATCTCCAAAGACGTGGAACTCCTCCCACCATCCCATGTACAAATTAGCCAGGGATGGGGAGAACTTTGCTCCCATGGAGGCTCTACATCTCTGGAGATAGAAGGCGCCGTCAAACATAAAATAATTGCGGGCCAGGAGGTATTCAACAGCGGTACAGAGAAACACCCGGAGATCCGAAGAATAGTCCGAGTATCTCTCAAGATGGTACTGGAGCGCTGTAAGAGCTAAGTGATGGGGTATGCAAGAGTACAGAGATTTGACATCAATCGTCAGCCAACTCCAATTACGTTCCCAAATTAGGTTCTCCATACTGGCCAGTAAATGTTGCGAGTCCCTAAGATATCCCGGTAACCTTTTCACCAGGGGTTGTAATAAGGAATCCACCCAGGCGCTCACCCAGAGAACCGATCCCAGCAACAATGGGCCTGCCCTCTGGGTGGGCGCCCGGCTTATGGATTTTGGGGAGGTGATGGAACACTGGAACAATGGGGGATTTGACCCCCAGATATTCCACCGACCTCCGGCTCAAAACTCCCAAACTCTCACCAAACTTAAGGAGGTCAAATAGTTGTTTCTGGAATTCAGCCATGGGGTCCCTGGGGAATCGGATGTAAGTACCTGGGTCCTCGATTTGTCTCAGGGCCTCTAATCGATAGTCCGACCTATTAAGGATGACCACTGCACCCCCCTTGTCCGCATTTCGTATAATGATGTTGTCATTATTTTGCAGACTTTTAATAGCTGAAAATTCAGCCTTAGTCAGATTAGGTCTTTTCTTACAAATATTCTCCTCCGCCACCCTAACTAATTCCCTCTTTACTAAGTCTTGGAATGTGTCCACAGAGGAGGTTCGGGCTGTAAATGGGTAGAAGTCAGGGTTTCTGATCCTCACCGGCTGCACATCATTCACTGAAACTAGACCAGTGCCCTCAGACATAAGATGATCAAGTGTCAACCTGGCACAAACGTCTTGAAAGGTTCCAATGTCAGGTAGAGCAGTCTCGGATTGTGGAAACCTATCTACTGGACTCTCTCCAACAGCTTTAAAATGTTTTTTTTTTAACAATAGCGATCTAATAAATTTATTAATGACTAAAAGGGTGCTGAAGATATTGAAATGGTGAACCGGGGAGAAGGATAGACCCTTGGCCAATACACTGTGTTCCACTTCTGTAAGGACACAATCTGACAGATTAACTACATTGACAGGTGTTGTATTGTCAATGGGGCCTAAACTATGGCTCTGTTTGTATTCATTATTATTTTTTATGCCTGCCCTGCGTGTCGTCCTCCTCCTCTGCCCCCTTTCCTGGGATGTCTCCTGGGTTTCCTGTAATAGGTCGGGGGACCCTGTGCATTTTTTGGAGGCGGATTGTGTGCCAAACCAGAGTGTATATGTGTGGGAAGGGCCTGCTGTGTATGCTCGGGTGGGGGCAATTCAGTCGGCTCGCAAGTGTACTCCCCTCTGGTGGGTGGGCTCACAGGCCATCATACACCCACTGGCAAGCTGCCAGTGGAGATGCACCTGTCTCCCATCAGGTCCGTGTACCTGGAGGTGGAGACACGGACATGACGGGCGGCAGGGGGACGTGTTCCGCAATGACGAGTGGAGGCGCCCACTCCTGGCCCTCCCCCGACCACGTGATGCTATTCTCCTGAGGTGATTGGTTCACCTAATAAGAAACCAGTTCCCCATCAGGTCCGCACTACAGCGGAGATTGCGATTGAGGGTTAGGCTGGAACAAGCCTATTGGCTGATTTGAAGGATGGGTGGGTATAAAAGAACTGTGCTTGTACATGTATTGTTGAACCTGTCATGCATTTGAGAAAGGAGTTGCTACTCCGAAACGTCATGCTGTAAGATGACAGAACTACAATAAATACTGAAAAGAGCATTATACCTGATGGTGCCGGCTGACTTTCTACTTGCTTCAGGAGTGGTGTTCCTACAACCAGGGCACGTCAATAGCTAATCTTGACAGTGAGTGCATATCTACAACGCTTTAATTAGGAAAAGCCAGAATAATAAATGTATAAGTTAGATGGTTAGAAGTTAATAAATTGGTTGGTTAATAAGTTAATAATAAATAATAAAAGAAATAAAATTGGTTAGTGAATTACTAAATTCTTAGTAAATTAATAAGGTTACTAGAATTAAATAATAATAAGAAAATAACTCCATCACTTGTTCCTATGAGCAAAACTACTCAATATGCTTGCCCAAAAAACAGCAGAAAAATAAAAACACAACAGTTTCTTTATAAATCTCAGCTTCTGCCGCTCCTGTATGTAATCTCTTCTGTTCTTTTGCAGGACCAGTCTATTGCCAGAGAAACAGTCTATTAACAGGTACTTCTTCTAAATCTTTCAACACTAATGCTCTTACTTAACAAACCTGTGGCAGCAGCACCTCTATTTAAAGCTGCTGACCAGGTAATCATATAAGAATAAAAATAAATAGATCCCCCCTCTTTCTACCTGCTAAACATGTACAAGGGCGAAGGTATATTCCAGACGCTAGCAACATGCCGAGGGGAAGCTGAAGCCGGACCTCACAGGTGCCCCCACCGGCCAGGTATGCGTCTTCACAGATTATATAACACCCTGGGGTGCAAAGACACATGTGATATCACCGCCGTGTGCCGTTATTCAGCACAGGAGACCTTTCCTTTCCAACATCAGAGCACTTTGTGGGGAAATGTGCTGCCAATCTCATTGCATTTGTGGGGAAATCTGCTGCCAATAAGATTGCATTTGTGAGGAAATGTGCTGCCAATCTCATAGCATTTGTGGGGAAATGTGCTGCCAATCTCATTGCATTTGTGGGGAAATCTGCTGCCAATAAGATTGCATTTGTGAGGAAATGTGCTGCCAATCTCATAGCATTTGTGGGGAAATGTGCTGCGAATCTCATTGTATTTGTGAGGAAATGTGCTGCCAATATGATTGCATTTGTGGGAAAATATGCTGTGAATCTCATTGCATTTGTGGGGAAATCTGCTGCCAATCTGATTCCATTTGTAGAGAAATATGCTGCCAATCTGATTCCATTTCTGGGAACATCTGTTGCCAATCTCATTGCATTTTGTGGGGAAATCTTCTGCGAATCTGATTGCATTTTGTGGTCGGCCGGCCCTCCACCATGTGGTCTGGGAAAAAAAAACAGCCCTCCATGCCCACGAAGTTGGACAGCACACTGCTAAGTTCATGTATATTTGACCCCACCCATGACCACACCCACATGCAGTTGTGATCGTCCTCTTTTTTGAAAATTAAAATATGGTCACGCTATCATAGGGAAACATTGCCAAGTGTTTTTAGGGTGATTTTGAAAATCGCTGGTGCTTGAAAAAAACCCCGAAAGCGCCCTTAGTGTGAACAACAGCCCTTATGGACGTCTACAGGTGTTCTGTGTTCCAGGCCTGCCATCAGGGGGGGACAGTAAGGACTCCAGTGAGGGCCCCCAAGCCCCCAGCTGCTCTCAGGGGGCCCTGCCCCCGTTCCTAACACGCATGGCCGTATTTCTGCACACAGTGCACAGGGCAATGAGGGCACCTTTGAGGGCAGGAGAGCTGAGGCAGCTGGGCGGGTGTCACGCTTGCAGCTGATCAGTTGTCTGCTCCGGCTGCCACTGTCCTCCACAGTCTCCTGCATACACGCAGTCAGTGCACGGACAGGAGAGCGCCCCTCCCTTCCCCTCTGACACTGAGGGGCGGGGCTGAGCCAGCAGCGAGGGAGATTTGAGCCTGGGAGGAAGAAGATGGCTGAAGACAGGTAGCTAATAGCCATGTGGTGGTGGAGTCGCTGTGAGAAGGGGAGAGTTGTGAGCAGACACAGGCATTTGATTTTGACTCACTTGCAGCAGCTGCCTGATCCTGACAGTCCTTGGAGTGAGTGACCAGCTGGCTGCTATCAGTCTCTTATCTCCATGCAGCCCTGTCACTCCTTTCATCTTGTATCAGGGAGCTCTCCCCCTTCTCCAGCAGTCATTTCCTTTCATTCCCTCAGCCAGCTATTTACACATGGGTTAATTTCTTGAAGGTTGCTTTTATTTAAGGTTTGGTCTTCTGGGCACAGTAGTTCACCGTATTGTTTACAGGACTGTTCCGCACCAGCACTTCCTCTCACACTTGATTTAATCTAGCTGATCCTTCTTGATTGCTTTGCTCTGCACTAAGCATTTTATGGGTTACTAGTATTTATTTAAGTATTTATATAACCCCGACATATTACGCAGCGCGGTACAGAGTATATTGTCTTGTCACTAACTGTCCCTCTGAGGGGCTCACAATCTAGTCCCTGCCATGGTCATTTGTCTACTGTATGTATCGTGTAGTGTATGTATCGTAGTCTAGGGCCAATTTGGGGGGAATCCAATTAACTTATCTGTATGTTTTTGGGATGTGGGAGGAAACCGGAGTGCCCGAAAGAAACCCACACAGACACAGGGAGAGCATACAAACTCCTTGCAGATGTTGATCTGGCTGGGATTTGAACCAGAGACCCAGCACTGCAAGGCAAGAGCGCTAACCAATATGCCACTGTGCTGCCCACTAGTAGACCTAAGCTCGTTTGCAAACGAGCTCTATGTCTCTTGTTGTGACACTGCTGCCACAGGCGTGTGCACACGCCCGCCCGACTGCCTGGCCCCGTGCTCCTGTCCCAACGGCTGTCCGTACTGCATACATGCGCAGTAGCAAAACCGCACGTACACAGGGACAGGATGTCGCAGTTAGGTTTTATTGTATGGGTTATTCCATCTGCCTCAATACATTTAGGACCCTCAAACGGTTCTGCGACGGTAACCGACTGCTGCGTTGCTTGTTGCTTAAAAGCTGTCAATCCAGATGAATGGACAGCTGTTGGTATGATTCCTTACCGCCATCTATTGTACTGATTGTGCAAATGTCACATTTTGATCCCGATTTTTGCCATTGTCTGCCCAACGCTTAGCCGATCCTGGAAGCGGATTGTTTCCAGGATCGTTTACAGTCACTCTTCCATTTCTCTCTGCAGGGGAAGCGCCACCGGATGCTGACAAATGCTTTTCTACACACTTGCAAAAAAGCATTTGTAACAAGTCGCCGAGCTGCTGCTGGCGGCTGGTTCAGACGTCGGTCTGACCCATTTACACATTCCAGCTTGCCTTTAGGGTTCATTGTTTGTGCAGCCTTTTTGTAGCAGACCATCCACTGTCACTCTCCATTCCTCCTATCTCTTGCTGCATCTCCCTTTACCTCCTCCTTCCTTTCCTATGCCCCCCCCAGTCGCTAAACTTTCTACCCCTCTCTGCCTCTCTCACCCCATTATTATTTCCCTCTTAATTAAATGAATAACTCCCTCTCCAAAACCATCCCATCAATGTCTCACCTTAATAATTAGTATTTATCCTATGCTGATGTCCCCCATAGCATGTTACAGAGGAGCTCACAATCTAATCCTACCTACCATAGTCTCTCATACCATATTATTGTGTATTTATATTGCACTGACATTTTCCGCAGCACATTACAGAGTACATAGTCATGTCACTGACTGTCCTCAGAGGAGCTCACAGTCTAATCCTACCATAGTCATAGTCTAATGTCCTACCATATTATTATTATGTATTTATATAGCACTGACATCTCCTGCAGCACATCACAGAGTACATAGTCATGTCACTGACTGTCCTCAGAGGAGCTTACAATCTAATCCTACCATAGTCATAGCCTAATGTCCTACCATATTATTATTATGTATTTAATATATAGCACTGACATCTCCTGCAGCACATTACAGAGTACATAGTCATGTCACTGACTGTCCTCACAGGAGCTCACAATCTAATCCTACCTACCATAGTCTCTCATACCATATTATTATGTATTTATATAGCACTGACATTTTCCGCAGCACATTACAGAGTACATAGTCATGTCACTGACTGTCCTCAGAGGAGCTCACAGTCTAATCCTACCATAGTCATAGTCTAATGTCCTACCATATTATTATTATGTATTTATATAGCACTGACATCTCCTGCAGCACATTACAGAGTACATAGTCATGTCACTGACTGTCCTCAGAGGAGCTCACAGTCTAATTCTACCATAGTCATAGTCTAATGTCCTACCATATTGTTATTATGTTTTTATATAGCACTGACATCTCCTGCAGCACATTACAGAGTACATAGTCATGTCACTGACTGTCCTCAGAGGAGCTCACAATCTAATCCTACCATAGTCATAGCCTAATGTCCTACCATATTATTATTATGTATTTATATAGCACTGACATCTCCTGCAGCACATTACAGAGTACATAGTCATGTCACTGACTGTCCTCACAGGAGCTCACAATCTAATCCTACAATAGTGTAATGCCCTACCATATTATTATTATTATGTATTTATATAGCGCTGACATCTTCTGCAGCACATTACAGAGTACATAGTCATGTCACTGACTGTCCTCAGAGGAGCTTACAATCTAATCCTACCATAGTCATAGCCTAATGTCCTACCATATTATTATTATGTATTTAATATATAGCACTGACATCTCCTGCAGCACATTACAGAGTACATAGTCATGTCACTGACTGTCCTCACAGGAGCTCACAATCTAATCCTACCTACCATAGTCTCTCATACCATAATATTATGTATTTATATAGCACTGACATTTTCCGCAGCACATTACAGAGTACATAGTCATGTCACTGACTGTCCTCAGAGGAGCTCACAGTCTAATCCTACCATAGTCATAGTCTAATGTCCTACCATATTATTATTATGTATTTATATAGCACTGACATCTCCTGCAGCACATTACGGAGTACATAGTCATGTCACTGACTGTCCTCAGAGGAGCTCACAGTCTAATCCTACCATAGTCATAGCCTAATGTCCTACCATATTATTATTATGTATTTATATAGCACTGACATCTCCTGCAGCACATTACAGAGTACATAGTCATGTCACTGACTGTCCTCACAGGAGCTCACAATCTAATCCTACAATAGTGTAATGCCCTACCATATTATTATTATTATGTATTTATATAGCGCTGACATCTTCTGCAGCACATTACAGAGTACATAGTCATGTCACTGACTGTCCTCACAGGAGCTCACACTCTAATCCTACCATAGTCATAGTGTAATGTCCTACCATATTGTTATTATGTATTTATATAGCACTGACATCTCCTGCAGCACATTACAGAGTACATAGTCATGTCACTGACTGTCCTCAGAGGAGCTCACAATCTAATCCTACCATAGTCATAGTCTAATGTCCTACCATATTATTATGTATTTATATAGCACTGACATCTCCTGCAGCACTGTACACAGTACATAGTCATCTCACTGACTGTCCTCAGAGGAGCTCACACTCTAATCCTACCATAGTCATAGTCTAATGTCCTACCATATTATTATTATGTATTTATATAGCACTGACACCTTCTGCAGCACTGTACAAAGTACATAGTCATGTCACTGACTGTCCTCAGAGGAGCTCACAATCTAATCCTACCATAGTCATAGTCTAATGTCCTACCATATTATTATTATGTATTTATATAGCACTAACACCTTCTGCAGCACTGTACAAAGTACATAGTCATGTCACTGACTGTCCTCAGTCAATTTAATCACCCTTATCTTGTAATCCGTAACCTTAACTTGATAATGTTATCCCTTTTCCCATAATCTTATTATCAAATTCCAAGCCTTACCTTAAATTGCCTAAAGGCCTAGCCTTTAATCTCTCCTAACCTCCATTTTCAATACTGTACCCTGATCCATCAGTATCTCTATTCTCCCTCCTTTTCCTATGTACCATAATCCAATCATAGTCCAGCTGTTTTCATGGGGCGGCTGGAGGTACTGGGCTTTGTGCAGTAAAAAGTACAAATCTGGCCTTGCCAACGCACTGGCATTAAAGGATACCTTAGTGGAAAATATATTGAAAAATGGGGGCAGGCATGTTTAGTGGGCTCTCCTCATGCTCACTGCTCCCCCCGTTCTCCTTCATTCCTCTCTGTTAGTCAGTATCGACCCCCTCAATTCACTTCCAGCCAGGTTGGGGTGGTCGCAGCTTACTGCGCAGGCGCTGCCCGACGAAGTGTATCCTATCCGTTCACGCAGCCGAGAGGGAGCGCTCTGCGCAGGCACACTACCTAATTGTGACATCACAACTACATAGTGTGCCTGCGTACAGTGCTTCTGGCCATGTGAACCTGTACAAGGATATGCTTTACTGGGAAGCGCCTGCACTGTAAGTTACGACCACACCAACCTGGAAGTAAGTTCGGGGGTCGCTTTTTTCATTTTATTTTCCACTAAGGTATCCTTAATCCTATCACGTGAAAGCACTTACTGGCTGGTGTGGGGTGGCTAGTGGGTGGGCATAATAGCCAGTGGGTGGGCCGGGGGGGGGGCAGGCTTGATGATGTGTGAGGGGCCCAAAAATTTCTGATGGTGGTTTCTGGTTTCCACATCCACATGCTACAGACATGTAAAGACATTTTAGTACATAACTACTTCTGCCTGCAGAGGACATCTATAGGCTTTTTTTCTCCCCCACATTACTGAGCCACGGACAGGTAAAGGTGTTTTATATAAAGTTTTGACGCAGAGACATTTCTTACTTTACGTGAAATTCTGACATTTGACCACTAGATGGCAGCAGTTCTATTTAATTACGTTTGTGTATTTTGTGGCCTTACGTTAACCACATAATTTTATTCTAAATATTTCCCTGTGTACAGAGATCCTATAAATCCCTTAACTGCCCACACTACATGACTCTACATAGTAAGGGCAGATAGTACTATGTTTGGATACCTCCTACCAGTCTCCAAAATGGCGACTACAGCCTCACATATGCATGTATGATGCCATGATGTCACCGCCCACAGGCTGCCATTACCCAGAAGTCCCTGAGAGTGTGTGTGTTGTACACATGGCAGATGCAGAGGTGCCCAATCATGTGATTCCATTATTACAGGTAAGCCTGATTCCTTTATCACCCGCACCCCAGCACCTTCCACTACTAGTGGGCATTATAGCACACCTGAAGTGACAGTGATATGGAGGCTAACATATTTATTTCCTTGTAAACAGTGCCAGTTGCCTGGCGGCCCAGAAATACCATTTCTCCCCCAGCATAGCCATGTCCTCCACCCTGTGTCCCCCAGCATAGCCATGTCCTCCACCCTGTGTTGCCCAGTATCCTCCAGTATGTTATGTCCCCCACCCCGGTAATGCCATTTCTCCCCAGTATAGCCATGTCCCCCTGTTTCCCCCAACATTGCTATTATCCTCTAGTATGTAATGTCCCCCCAGCCCAGTAATGCCATTTCTCCCCCAGTATAGCCATGTCCCCCTGTGTCCCCCAGCATTGCCATTATGCTCCAGTATGTAATGTCCCCCACCCCAGTAATGCCATTTCTCCCCCAGTATAGCCATGTCCCCCTGTGTCCCCCAGCATTGCCATTATCCTCCAGTATGTAATGTCCCCCACCCCAGTAATGCCATTTCTCCCCAGTATAGCCATGCCCCCCCTGTGTCCCCCAGCATTGCCATTATCCTCCAGTATGTAATGTCCCCCACCCCAGTAATGCCATTTCTCCCCCAGTATAGCCATGTCCCCCTGTGTCCCCCAGCATTGCCATTATCCTCCAGTATGTAATGTCCCCCACCCCAGTAATGCCATTTCTCCCCCAGTATAGCCATGTCCCCCCTGTGTCCCCCAGCATTGCCATTATCCTCCAGTATGTAATGTCCCCCACCCCAGTAATGCCATTTCTCCCCCAGTATAGCCATGTCCCCCCTGTGTCCCCCAGCATTGCCATTATCCTCCAGTATGTAATGTCCCCCATCCCAGTAATGCCATTTCTCCCCCAGTATAGCCATGTCTTCCCTGTGTCCCCCAGCATTGCCATTATCCTCCAGTATGTAATGTCCCCCGCCCCAGTAATGCCATTTCTCCCCCAGTATAGCCATGTTCCCCTGTGTCCCCCAGCATTGCCATTATCCTCCAGTATGTAATGTCCCCTACCCCAGTAATGCCACTTCTCCCCCAGTATAGCCATGTCCCCCTGTGTCCCCCAGCATTGCCATTATCCTCCAGTATGTAATGTCCCCCATCCCAGTAATGCCATTTCTCCCCCAGTATAGCCATGACCCCCCTTGTGTCCCCCAGCATTGCCATTATCCTCCAGTATGTAATGTCCCCTACCCCAGTAATGCCACTTCTCCCCCAGTATAGCCATGTCCCCCTGTGTTCCCCAGCATTGCCATTATCCTCCAGTATGTAATGTCCCCCCAGCCCAGTAATGCCATTTCTCCCCCAGAATAGCCATGTCCCCCTGTGTCTCCCAGCATTGCCATTATCCTCCAGTATGTAATGTCTCCACCCCAGTAATGCCATTTCTCCCCCAGTATAGCCATGCCCACACTCCAGTATTGTTCCCCTCCCCCCCCCTCCATGCAGAGTAGTAACAGGAAGGATTACATTGGTTTATAGCTAGCTGCCACAGTGTGCTCCAGTCCTCTGCTCCCATTAGCCTCAGTCTCTGCCTCTCCTCATATCCTCATCCATCTACCACTACCAGCACTGCTGTAACATCACAGGAATGGTAACAGTGGGAGGGGGATGTGAGGAGAGAAGGCCAGCTGGAGAGGAGGCAGAGGGAGGACAGGACTGCAGCACGCTGTGAGTATAGTGCACAGGTAGCTATAAACCAGCTTATTATGCTTTCCTGCAATACTCTGCATGGCCCCACCACCCACAAGTGACAGCAATGGGGAGTAATGGGGGAGGGGGGATCCTGTGTCGCGTACGATAGATTTCGCTGCCGGGAGACTTGGGCGCAGGATACAGCCGGTATGGCTTATCCTGCTGCTGCACAAGTTCCCTGCGACGTTAATTACTATTCCCCCTCTAAGTCCACATGGATGGTGGGGAATGCAATAATTTGGCTTTCAGCAATTGCTGGAGGCTGAATTATAGTGTTTTATAAGTAACTTCAGCTTTGTCTTCTGACGGCGCTGAAGTTACTCACTGTGTAATAATTCCTATTATGGTCTATGGTGGCGCCGGCTCCGCCCAAGTCTCCTGTGCTTGATTGCCAGTGGTCTCCTGTATCTGTAGTTTCACCACTGACAACTGTGGAATCTGGATCATCCTCCCATTATTATCTATCCAAAGGCAGCAGCACCCTGTACAGATCACATCACTGAGGATGGAGGAGGACCAGAGTCACATGACCGAGAGGATATTCAACCTCACCCTGGAGATCATCTTTCTGCTGATTGGAGAGGTGAGGAGGATTCTGGGAGGTCACCTGATGTCACTCTTATCTTTATGAAAAAAACAAAACACTGACTGGAGAGGTGAGGGTGACTCTGGGAGGTCATGTGACATTAATGTTGGTCTTTCTATACAGAGATTTCCTCCAGTGAAGTCTGGTGATCATGTGACCATCACAGTGCCCCCACCTCACTCCCTGATATCTAACGGACACAACAACAAGAAGATTCTGGATGTCATCAGGAGGATGATAAAGCTGCTGATGGGAAAGGTGAGCAGTGCTGGGAATTATGGGACATTGTTAAGTTACAGTAAGGGGTGTATCAGGGTGGTGACTGTATAATTATGTTTGTCAGGTTCCTATGAAATGCCATCTATTTCTCCATGCAGGAGTGGCAGTATATAGAAGGACACCAGGACCTCTACAAGGATGCCATGATAGAGAATCACCCGCCCCTCACATCACCGGGTAAAAGGAGACTTTAATTTCTTCTAAACGAGAGCACAGTATGGAGGGTCCCCTATATCCCCCATCATCTGATAAACACATACAGACAATGTATTCAGTCAGTGTGTGTGTTTCCTACAGATGTATCCAGTAACAGAAACCCACCAGAGAGATGTACAGGTCCTCTTTATTCCCAGGATTGTCCACCTAGATCCCCCATCATCTGATAAACACATAGAGACAATGTATTCAGTCAGTGTGTGTGTTTCCTACAGATGGATCCAGTAACAGAAACCCACCAGAGAGATGTACAGGTCCTCTTTATTCCCAGGATTGTCCACCTAGATCCCCCATCATCTGATAAACACATAGAGACAATGTATTCAGTCACTGTGTGTGTTTCCTACAGATGGATCCAGTAACAGAAACCCACCAGAGGGATGTACAGGTCCTCTTTATTCCCAGGATTTCCCACTTAGATCCCCATCATCTGATAAACACATAGAGACAATGTATTCAGTCAGTGTGTGTTTCCTACAGGTGTATCCAGTAACAGAAACCCACTAGAGAGATGTACAGGTCCTCTTTATTCCCTGGAGTGTCCACAAGAAGTTCCCACTACCCCCCACCATTATCAGGTAGGTCGGATGAGGGTCATCAGTCACTCTGTACTGTATGACATTGTTTCCTTCTGTGAATGCCGTTATCTGTGTTCACATTTTACATTTCCTCTCATTTTGTGCACTTAGTGTGGAGAACTGATACATGGAAGTGCTGCTGTGGTTAAAGAGGAAGAAGAAGAGACATATGTGAGGAGTGATCAGCAGCCTATGGAGGAGGGGGACATAATGAGGATAATTAAAGAGGAAGAAGAGACGTATGTGAGGAGTGATCAGCAGTCTATGGAGGAGGGTGACATGATGGGGACAAGTAAAGAGGAAGAAGAGAGATATGTGAAGAGTGATCAGCAGTCTATGGAGGAGGGTGACATGATGAGGACAAGTAAAGAGGAGGAAGAAGAGACATATGTGAGGAGTGATCAGCAGTCTATGGAGGAGGGTGACATGATGGGGACAAGTAAAGAGGAAGAAGAAGAGACATATGGGAGGAGTGATCAGCAGTCTATGGGGGAGGGTGACATGATGAGGACAAGTAAAGAGGAAGAAGAAGAGACATATGGGAGGAGTGATCAGCAGTCTATGGGGGAGGGTGACATGATGGGGACAAGTAAAGAGGAAGAAGAAGAGACGTATATGAGGAGTGATCAGCAGTCTATGGAGGAGGGTGACATGATGGGGACAAGTAAAGAGGAAGAAGAAGAGACATATGGGAGGAGTGATCAGCAGTCTATGGGGGAGGGTGACATGATGGGGACAAGTAAAGAGGAAGAAGAAGAGATGTATGTGAGGCGTGATCAGCAGTTTTTGGAAGAGGGTGACATGATGAGGACTAGTAAAGAGGAAGAAGAGACATATGTGAGGAGTGATCAGCAGTCTATGGAGGAGGGTGACTTGATGAGGACAACTATAGAGGACACTTTATCAGAAAAAAAAACAGGTGAGTAAACAATATTAAATATCTTTTTTTAGTTATTATGACCGTGTCACTGCTCACAGACTGCCCATATTAAGGGTTATACTAAATACTCATGTTAGGTTGTTGTCGTCTAAAACAGCTATTCTTGATTTTTTTGTCTTGTACTGTACAGTCACATAAGACACTTGTGGCCTCAATTCACAGAGCTTTATCAAACACTATCAAACCTTTGATAATTTTCCTCATGGGTAAAATCTAATTTTGAATTCACTAAGGTGTTATAGATTTATTGATCATTTCATCGATAAAACATTCGATAAATCTATAACACCTTAGTGAATTCAAAATTAGATTTTACCCATGAGGAAAATTATCAAACGTTTGATAAAGTGTTTGATAAAGCTCTGTGAATTGAGGCCTTAGCGGTTGATTCATAAAGCATTACTGTATTCGGTAATGCAGAAAACAGCTGACTTTACCGAGCACTTAGGAAAATGTTGATTCATAAAGGCTGTTTCTGCATGAAAAGCTGAAGTTACCGAGCAGTGAGGTAAATTACTGACTTGTGCAGTAAATACCTCAACAGATGTCAGTAAATGCCAGTAAATGTCAATACATAAAAGATAGATCATCACCTCTGGTGTGGTGATTGGTGAAATCAGGGCGGAGAGTGTGCGATACTGTGGGAAGCCAGCATGACTCAGACAAGCAGAGAGGGATAAGCTATGACTGACAGGAGCAGAAGCCAATAGAAACAGCCCCTGTCTCCTGTGAGTCGGGATGAGGCATTTTGATAGGACATGAAGCCTCCTCCGGCGGGTCCTGCTTTTCTACCCCCAGGCAGTGAGCAGAGAGAACGGAACAAAAGAAGTTTCCCCTGTCTCCCTTCAGCAGTTTAACCTCTTCAGTTTCTGTTTGAAAATGCAGAGTTGCTAGTGGGGAAATCCTCTAAGCAGGGCATGTGTAAAGTCTCCTGGGAGTTCATCTAAGCTGTGGCAAATAAATAAAATGTTAAGAAAGACTAATAGACAGATTCAGAGTTGGGGCAGAGGCAGTATAACAAACAGTATAGCAAAACATGTACATCTAAAGGGATGTCAGGATGCCTCTTACTATTGTAATGCTGTCTCTGCACAGAGTTTTGTCTATTGAAGCCGGTAAATTACTGAACTTCTACCGCACCTGTGAACATTTTTATGAATTGGCACACAAAAGTCTAAAATACAGAATGTGGTGATTTACCGAGCACTTTACATTTAAAGGCACTGTGCTCTATGAATTGAGGACTTAGTGTTAGTAATAAACTGAGTATGATCACTGTACATTACTGTACACAGATTGGTCACAGTAGCGGTTACTTCGTGTTACCAGCCTGTAATAAGCTGATAATGGTCACTGTACATTACTGTACACATATTGGTCACAGTAGGGGTGACTTAGTGTTACTGGCTTGTAATAAGCTGATAATGGTCACTGTACACTATTGTACACAGATTGGTCACAGTAGGGGTGACTTAGTGTTACTGGTCTGTAATAAGCTGATAATGGTCACTGCACATTACTGTACACAGATTGGTCACAGTAGGGGTGACTTAGTGTTACTGGCCTGTAATAAGCTGATAATGGTCACTGTACATTACTGTACACAGATTGGTCACAGTAGGGGTGACTTAGTGTTACTGGCCTGTAATAAGCTGATAATGGTCAGTGTACATTACTGTACACAGATTGGTCACAGTAGGGGTGAGTTAGTGTTACCAGCCTGTAATAAGCTGATAATGGCCACTGCACATTACTGTACACAGATTGTTCATAGTAGGGGTGACTTGTTGTTACTGGCCTGTAATAAACTGATAATGGTCACTGTACATTACTGTAAAAAAGATTGGTCACAGTAGGGGTTACTTCATGTTACCAGCCTGTAATAAGCTGATAATGGTCGCTGTACATTACTGTACAAAGATTGGTCACAGTAGGGGTGACTTAGTGTTACCGGCCTGCAATAAGCTGATAATGGTAACTGTACATTACTGTACACAGATTAGTCACAGTATGGAGTGACTTAGTGTTACTGACCTGTAATAAGCTGATAATGGTGACTGTACATTACTGTGCACAGATTGGTCACAGTAGGGGTGACTTAGTGTTACTGGCCTGTAATAAGCTGATAATGGTCACTGTACATTACTGTACACAGATTGGTCACAGTAGGGGTGACTTAGTGTTACCGGCCTGTAATAAGCTGATAATGGTCACTGTACATTACTGTACATAGATTGGTCACAGTAGGGGGTGACTTAGTGTTACTGGCCTGTAATAAGTTGATAATGGTCACTGTACATTACTGTACACAGGTTGGGCACAGTAGGGGGTGACTTAGTGTTACCGGCCTGTAATAAGCTGATAATGGTCACTGTACATTACTGTACACAGATTGGTCACAGTAGGGGTGACTTAGTGTTACCGGCCTGTAATAAGCTGATAATGGTCACTGTACATTACTGTACACAGATTGGTCACAGTAGGGGGAGACTTAGTGTTACCGGCCTGTAATAAGCTGATAATGGTCACTGTACATTACTGTACACAGATTGGTCACAGTAGGGGTGACTTAGTGTTACTGGCCTGTAATAAGCTGATAATGGTCAGTGTACATTACTGTACAAAGATTGGTCACAGTAGGGGTGACTTAGTGTTACCTGCCTGTAATAAGCTGATAATGGTCACTGTACATTACTGTACACAGATTGGTCACAGTAGGGGTGACTTAGTGTTACTGACCTGTAATAAGCTGATAATGGTCACTGTACATTACTGTACACAGATTGTTCATAGTAGGGGTGACTTAGTGTTACTGGCCTGTAATAAGCTGATAATGGTCACTGTACATTACTGTACACAGATTGGTCACAGTAGGGGTGACTTAGTGTTACTGGCCTGTAATAAGCTGATAATGGTCACTGTACATTACTGTACACAGATTGGTCACAGTAGGTGTGACTTAGTGTTACTGGCCTGTAATAAGCTGATAATGGTCACTGTACATTACTGTACACAGATTGGTCACAGTAGGGGTGACTTAGTGTTACCGGCCTGTAATAAGCTGATAATGGTCACTGTACACAAACTAGTCACAGTGGGGGGTGATAAAGTGCTACTGGCCAAGCAAGAGAGAGATAAAGCGACATAACTAGGGGCATATGAGTGGCACGAGGAAACAATGGTAATAAGAATGTGTAAGTGACACCACATTGTATTGCAAACAAAGAACAAGCTGGCCATTTAAGAACCACACCACAGAGAGACTTCCGGTTCCGGCGCCCGCATGGCTGGTTGTGTCTAGCGGAGCTCTCCAGACCGGCTCATAGCTCACAGGCTTTACCAGCTAACAAACATCCGGCAGACTCCTCTGACGGGTGGCCCACACTCCCCAAACGCGGAGAAAGACCTGGATGGACCGCTTCTTGCGGAAGACTCAAAGAGACCCAGAAGCGGACGAGATCGGGCCTGCACCACCTAAGATGGCGTCCACTCGCGCCTCGGCAAAGAAAGCCCGCCAGAAGAACATGCCAGACCGCGACTGGGACTCTGACGGTATGGATGGCAGACAGGATCTCCCGGCAAGAGACATTAACTATAAGGCACTGGCCATAGAAGTGGCGAAAACTATTGCCCCTGATCTGCAGGAGATTGTGGAGACGGCAGTTAAAAGGTCTCTAACCTCCATTAAAAAACAGCCGCAAATGCACACTACACGTTTAGATGACAATGAGCAGCGCAAAGCTCAGAATGAACGCCATACAGACTCTCATGCCACAAGATTACTTGAATTAGAGCCTCAAAACAGAGACTTTATGGACAAAATCGATGACCTGGAGAACAGGTCGCGACGTCACAACCTGAGAATAGTGGGCTTACCTGAAGCTTGTAAAGCAGATGATCTTACTTTTGCCGAGAGAGAATTGCCAGAACTACTAGGCCTGGCTATAACTTGCAAAGCGGAGCGCGCCCATAGAGTGGGGATACAACGCACAGGCGACCAGACACCCAGACCGCGGCTAGTTATGGTCCGCTACCTTGATTTCACTGATAAAATGAAGATCCTGAATGCTTTTAAGTCCAGGAAAGATTCGCTTGTGTATCTGAACTTACAATCAGGGCTGTGGAGTCAGTACAAAAATCCACCGACTCTGACTCCTCAGTTTAGCATTCCACCGACTCCAACTCCTTGACTCCGACTCCTCTAATTTGCATATTACAATCTTGTTGAATGAAAGTATGTAACATGAAATTCGTCTCTTAATTGCCAACGCTTAGGAATTTTAAAGGACAACTGAAGTGAGAAGGATATGGAGACTGCCATATTTATTCCCTTTAGTCATAGACTAAAACTAGTCCTTGGTAAGAGTACTTGTAAAAGGTACAGACCGGAACAAAGAACATCTATCAGGCCCTAGGCAATGTAACTGTGGGTACATGTAAGAGTGATGTGCAGGTACTCTGCAGGGGAATGAGGAGATTCTTCCTCTATTACACATTCTTCATGCACAATCTGAACCAGGTTTATGGGCGATAGACAACACCTCTGTGTTCAATGTGCACAACATTCTCAGTGGATTCCTTGCAGCTCTGTGGGGAGTGCATTTGGAGAGTATAGTACTACGGTGTAACAAAGTAAACCTGAGACAGATGAAATTAAAGTTTTATACATACCTGGGGCTTCCTCTAGCCCCTTCAGGCTAATCAGTCCCTCGCTATCCTCCACCACCACCTGGATCTTCTGCTATGAGTCCAGGTACTTGAGCCAGTCTGGTGTAGTGCGCATGCACACACTCCGCCGCCGGGAGCGTACTACACCTGCTCAGCACTATTGCGCAGGTGCAGAATGTTCCTGGCTGTGGGAGCGGCATGCGGCCGGACTGTGCTGACTTACCAGGACTCATAGCAGAAGATCCAGGTGGCGGAGGAGGACAGCGAGGGACTGATTAGCCTGAAGGGGGCTGGAAGAAGCCCCAGGTATATATAAAACTTTTCTTTTCATCCTTCTCAGGTACCCTTTAGTTTGTAGTCACCAAACCAGATTTTAGCAACATATCAAATTATTTGATTTCATGAGCAATCAAATCAACTGTACTGCCGCAGTTGATTTATGTACATTTGCATAAATCAGAATCAACACAGAATTATTTCCATCTCTATGATGGTCCATTATGACCATCTCTATTAGTGACACGGCTACACATCAGGCTTTATACTTACAGCATAGATGTTATTTAGTATATATAAGAGATTCCTGTGTACACATCATATACCGTATTTTTCGGACCATAAGACGCACTTTTTCTTCCCCAAAAGTGGGGAGAAAAAGTGAGTGCGTCTTATGGTCCGAATGCTACATTCTGCCTGTTGTTCCAGTGTCTCCCCATCTCTCCCCGCACATTGCAAAGCCCCGCGGCAGCTGCCACTAATGCACACCACACTCACTAGCCCTTCACTTCAACTCCCACATACCGGTCATCACTCATCAGCTGTGATCACTCAGCCCTGCGAGACTCCAAGATCTCATAAGCGGCTACATGTGTTATCCGCGCACCGCTGCGAGTCTCAGGCTGCTGCTGTGTATGATCCACGTGGTCGGCTTGCACGTGTCTTTGGGGGAGCCGTGCGCACTGAAGCCCGAAGTGTTGTGAGAGCTGGCCTGCATGGCTGCCAATGAAGGGGAATCAGCTATCGGCTCACAGACCGGGACCACCGAACACTGTACGGGCATCTCCAGCTTGTATCACTTCCTGGTCTCTTATTTGTCACGCAGGGCTACGAAGCCCTCTCCTGGATTGGCGGCTAGCCCTGTATTAGATGGTGATTGGTCGGGATAGCTCCGGAGGCGGGACCTAGAAATACCGCTCCGCCAATCACCATCTAATACAGGGCTAGCCGCCAATCCAGGAGAGGGCTTCGTAGCCCTGCGTGACAAATAAGAGACCAGGAAGTGATACAAGCTGGAGATGCCGGTACAGTGTTCGGTGGTCCCGGTCTGTGAGCCGATAGCTGATTCCCCTTCATTGGCAGCCATGCAGGCCAGCTCTCACAACACTTCGGGCTTCAGTGCGCACGGCTCCCCCAAAGACACGTGCAAGCCGACCACGTGGATCATACACAGCAGCAGCCTGAGACTCGCAGCGGTGCGCGGATAACACATGTAGCCGCTTATGAGATCTTGGAGTCCCGCAGGGCTGAGTGATCACAGCTGATGAGTGATGACAGGTATGTGGGAGTTGAAGTGAAGGGCTAGTGAGTGTGGTGTGCATTAGTGGCAGCTGCCACGGGGCTTTGCAATGTACGGGGGGATCACAGCTGATTGTGGGAGTCAAGGGCTGGAGTAGTGTGCCTTAGCTGGGGCATCCTCACAGCACGCAGGGAAGGGAGGCACAAGCTGAGCTTCTCTCCACTCGATGTTTCATGAGAGTTAGCCAGGCTGGGAGGAATACATGGCAGGGAATGGGGATGCATACTTGGTGATCTGGCTCTGGGCTTGGAAAATTGTTGCCACATAAAGCAATATTATCCTGTGGCTGCAATCATTTACACGAACATGACTCTTGGCATGTAGTCACTGGGAACAGGTGGGATTGATCCTAATCCACCTACTACCCTGGATCATTCCTAAATTACGCACCAATGACCCTGGATTACGTATTGAGGAACCTCTTTATGAATGGGTGGATGTGCAATTCCTCCACAGTAGTGACACAGTGCTTAAGTGTTTGGGGGAAGAAGGTCCACAAGACACCACTGCACCATAGACACACTAGGTTAAGTATTTTTTTCCCTGATTTATGCCCTCTAATCCTAGGTGCGTCTTATGGTCAGGTGCGTCTTATAGTCCGAAAAATACGGTATACAGTCACAATCAGATATGTATATCTGACTTTAAAAATACGGGGGCTGCTTTATTTAAGCAGCACAAGTAACTAATTTTGATTGGTTTATTTTATTTTTGTGGACTAAGCACAGGTATTACTGTATGTATAAATTATTTATAATGACTATTATCTGAGAAGTAGAACATTTTATCATATTTTCTATTTTAATTACAGTTTAAATTCATTAGGAGTCGGTGCACTTTTTTCCTGACTCCAGGCACCCAAAAATACTCCGACTCCACGACTCCGACTCCACAGCCCTGCTTACAATTGCGCATTTTTAATGATTATTCGGCGGAGGTCACTAAAAGGCGCCAAGCGTTCAACCCTGCATGCGCTACTTTAATTGACAAAGGCATTACATTTGCTCTGCTCTACTCTGCAGTTCTCAGGCTTCAGGACACCAAAGGGGAAACACTATTTATTTTGGATCCGAGAGAGGCACACGCTATAGCTAAAAGACTGACGCCATACAAATCGCCACGCAATTCCCCGGAGAAACAGCAGGACAACCAACAGGAAGACACAGCGTAGGAGGCATATCCAACAAGTTTATTCTTTCTGTTTATTCTTACTGCACTTCAGGAATCTGGTCTGTACATTCTTTACTGATTACACCAGAGAGGAAATGTGTGCATCAACCAAGTGAACCTGACAAATCTGGCTTTGCAAATTTGGCCTATTGGCTAATCACGAGACATTGCTCATGCAAATATGCATTTGCTTTCGCATGCCTAAATATGCAGGGTCAAAAACCAAAACCGCAAAACAATCGCCCTGCGGGAATTAGTTCATGCTACATTAGCACTATCCAGGGGCGCCACGAGGAGGTTTCCCATTGCCCCCATACAACCGGGGGGCCGCGGGGGTCCCAGGCTCTCTAACCGCCTGGAACCCACACAGCGGCACCCCGGGGGTGGAGGCTGAGGGGTGCAATGGGAAGCATCCTCGTGGCGCCCCTGGATAGTGCTATGTAGCATGAACTAATTCCAGCAGGGCGATTGTTTTGCGGTGTTGGTTTTTGACCCTGCATATTTAGGCATGCGAAAGCAAATGCATATTTGCATGAGCAATGTCTCGTGATTAGCCAATAGGCCAAATTTGCAAAGCCAGATTTGTCAGGTTCACTTGGTTGATGCACACATTTCCTCTCTGTTGTAATTAGCTCTGTACATTCTTTGCCTAACTGCCATCTCCAGCTGCAACCACCTCACTTTTATCCAGCTGCTTTGGGGAGCAACTAGGGGAGAAAGTTAAATATGGGCTGGCTGGTCAGTAAGAACAGGACCAGTGAAAGTGGGGAAGAAGTGAAGTCCTTCCTGAGTGATATACGTTGGCTGTGAATAGTAGACGGATTAGGCAAAACCTAATCATAGCTATGCCGCAGTCAAATAACAATTACTTTTGGTTTATGTTCATTCTGTGGTCTATGTTTCAAGCTTCAACTCTTATACTTGTTTCAAGCAACAATGTTCTGGGGTTTAGGGAAAGGGGGGAGGTTTCTGTGTTGTTTCTCTCTTACATGTTAGCTCTAACTATTCAATGCAATTATCCAGGTTGTTGCACCGCTGCTGGATTACTTCATCATGCTACACATAATACCTAGTGCAAAGGACAATTAAGATTGTCACATGGAATGTGAACGGATTGCGATCACCGGCAAAACGTTCACAGATATCAAAGCACCTTGGAAAAATGCACACAGATATAGCGCTTCTCCAAGAGACTCATTTAAAAAAAGTCTGAATTCCATTATCTACGAAAATGTTGGGTAGGTCAAAGCATCGGATTGCCATCAGCCGGAAGAAAAGCAGGTCTCATCACCTTAATTAGCAAACGATTGCAAGCTGAAGTCACAAATGTGCAGTATGATGAGGAGGGAAGGTGGCTAGGCATAACCATTTCTATGTCTTCTGATTCCTTAACGATTTATAATGTATATGGTCCTAACGGAGATAGTTCGCCTTTCCTAAAGTCACTACACTCCCATTTAGCTAGTAAAGACCTACGTAATTGTATTCTAGCAGGCGATTGGAATAATGTAATTGACGTGGTGGAAGATAGGACCAGTGCAATGGGCAAAAAGATGTCGCAAACAATTAGACAAACCATTACACCTTGTGATGATTTGCTCAGCTGCCTGTGCAGGCAGGCAGCTTTTTGACCATTGTGTAGGTTTGCATGCTGCAGGACTCTGGAAAGAAGAGCTTCTGTCAATTTTGCAGCTTGTGCTTGCTGAGGAATTTGCATACGATGTCATGCAAATTGCCTGGCCACATTCATTGGAGGTGTGTACTATGTGTGTCCCACAATGCTTTGCCGTTCATAAGGAGTCTTCCTGTGAAACACTCGGGAGAGTGTCAGCCATGCTCTTGGTTTGAAGATCAGCTTAGAGTAATTCCTGGAAACTGTGCTAAGCAGATTCCCCAAGTGCAGTTAGGATTGTTTATCTGTTTGTTTGTTCTGTTGCTGTTGTCCTGTCCCAGCGGTGGTGGACAGGAAATGGTTCTGATCTCTGTTCTTGGGGTATAGCTGGTGCAGCGGTTGCTACCAGCTATCTCTTCTGTTCTGTCTCCTGGGATCGCGCTAGCCACTTTTCGCTAGCGCTGTGGATCCTTCTGTTCTGTCTCCTGGGATCGCGCTAGCCAATTTTCGCTAGCGCTGTGGATCCTTCTGTTCTGTCTCCTGGGATCGCGCTAGCCACTTTTCGCTAGCGCTGTGGATCCTTCTGTTCTGTCTTCCTGGATCGCGCTAGCCACTTTTCGCTAGTGCTGTGGATCCTATCTCTCGCTTGTCCCTGTTTTCGTGTGTCTGTCTTGTCTGCTACGACCGCTTGCTGGAGGCTCGGTGAGGTAACCGTTAAGCAAGCGTTCGCGTCCCCTGTTTCATGTTTGTCTGTCGATGGTTAGTTAGGCGTGCTTGTCTCTATTGTGCTTATCACGTGGAGACCGCGCATAACCGCGTACACTGTTGCGAATGAGTGCGGTGTTCGCGGTTAGCTAGCGTTTGTTATTTTCCGCATCTTCTCATTGTATTATTTGCTGTGCCTTTGCTACCCTCGTATCCTATTTTGATCTGCCTTGTGTCACATCTGGCGATCGCACCTCTCGCGTTCCTATTTCATTTCTGCTGTTGTGTGTGCGCGGTCGCGGGGTGGCGACTGGATTGGCGCACACACATACAACCTGTCCCTTTGCTCGATCTCATTCGCAATCGCCTCTCTTGCGATTGCGTTCTGCGCTTCATACAATTCCTGTCTGGTATTTGTGGAGGTACAGAGGATTGGTTCCTCTGCACTCCCCAGCGCCATCTGCCGACAGGAATTTCCCTCTACAGGTGTGTAGCACCTTTTGCTGGGTGCCTGCAATTACACGCTTGTGGAGGATTTCCGCCGTGTCAGCGCACGCGTTGTGCGCTGATCACGGAGAAAGTTCCACAATCGTTACACACCTCTAGCATCTTTCTGCTCAGATTTAGAACTGACTGATGCCTGGAGACACCTGCTTCCATACGATGTAGAGTATACACATTTCTCAGCTGCACATAGCGCGTCTTCACATCTGGATTACATGTTTTTGGGATCTCTAGCCCTCACTAAAATGCACTCTGTCACTATTTCTGACATGGTTATCTCTGACCACTGCCCGGCAGTTTTAGAACTACAAGAACAAATACCAAGAGGTACAGATATTATCTGGCAGTTCCCGCAATATTTATATGGGGAGGAAGATTTAAAAATACTTATTCAGGGATGGTGGAACGAATTTCTGGATGACAATAAGACTCATAAAAATAACCCTCAGCTACTCTGAGATACTGCCAAAGCAGTTATCAGAGGCAAATTAATAGCATATATTGCAGCCCAAAAAAAAGAAAAATAACTCTGAGTACACTGAGTCAGTATCCCAGACTAGACAGGCTTTTAAAGGGTATAGACTGAATCCCAAAAATGTTAACAGAGAAAACTGGTTGCAATCTAAAATACTAACTGATAAATATTTACAAACTAGGATACTCCTTCAGCAACTCTATCACGCCTTAAAATATTTTAAGTATGGAGATAAGCCTGGCAAGTTACTAGTCAACCTGGCCAAAGGGCACTATTTACCCCTTACCATTCTAAGATTGAAAGATAGTGCAGGAAATATTATTCATCACCCAAAACAAATAAATCATAATTTCCAGCAATATTATTCAAACCTCTATGTGGAAAGGCCATCCTCTACACCACTAGATCAGGCAAAATTAAACGACATACAATTAGATACCCTGTCAGAAGACAAGCTTATCCAACTAAATACCCCGATAACTACTATCAGGAACCGGCCCCGCGGCAAGCCTGCAGATACGTTTCCCGACTGCGGGTTTGACCAGATCGAGAGGGCAAGCAGCCTTAGTCGAGCTACCACAAGGCTGTGACCCCTCAAACACTTCTCACTGCCACCACTAGCTGTTGCTAGACACGTCCACTCTGCTGTCGAGTGCTCAGCACGCAATCCGCATTTTCGTATTCGGGTCAGCTTTGCGCTTTAGGCCGAATACGGGAACGCCACGCACACACACAGTTGCAATCTTACACTGTAGTGAAGCAAGACCACTAACAGTCATTCCGAACGATACTGTTAGCCACTCCGAGACTTCCCACTCTGCTGTCGAGTTTGGAAGTGCCCCATACACACAATGCAATTACAATCTTATACGGTAGTGTTGCTCAATCATACAATCAGGCATGGACTTATACACATTTACACTTCAGTTTCCTCTACTAGGCTATGAGTGTTAGTTTAGTACAGCAGAAGTCAAACTTATTAAATAACGATTTAATATTCCAGGAAAAAAGTGGAACAATGCAGAAAATAATATATACAAAATATTTACAAAAACAAAGTAAAAAGTTGCAAAATAAAAGTTTACAAGGATACACAGCAAGACAAGTTTGCACAAAAATAAAATGGGATAAACGTTAATTGAACTTTTACCAGCGCAAATGTCCAACTGTGGAGAGACACAAATTTTCCGATTCCCTCGGGATCATCTCTAGCGATGAGCTACTCTCGGGAGAAGATGATTTGTGACTGTCCCTGGCTGGTTCTTATAGACCCAAGTGTTGCCCCGGGCAATGGATGTTCAGTCCCACAATCTAATGCAATTTCCCCAAAGTGTGACATCACCGTCTGCCAAGCCCCCTGTCACATCTGGGCTAGCTGTGACATGCAAATGTCAAGGCTTTTCCTGCCCCCTGGTAAGCACATTGGTGACAACTTTGAGCAAGGCTTTTCAACATTCCATCAGGCTGTCATATGTAAATTCCACACTTTCCTGATAGCCTCAGAAGTTGGAAGACTCAATTAGTCTGATTGTATTTTGGGATAATTTGGTGTCTACATGTCACAGAGTTCAAAAGCTATGCAGACAACCCAATTAGCAGTGACCCACTCTCAGAGGAACTGCATACAGAAACTCAAAGTACTTCCTATTGTCATACAGACCATCACATTAGCATTCAGTTTCCTCTGGCCAGGTGACCAATTACCCTGAAGCCAGCTGGCTTCGATCAGACGTACACATGACATAGGCAGAAAAATGAAAGCATATGTTCCTGTATTATCCTTAACATCATCAGCACCCCAATATATCACCACAACTATTATATACAACAAATTATTAGCACTATTAAATCCCTAGCAAATAATAAATCTCCCAGTCCAGACGGATATTCCTCAGAATTTTACAAAAGGAGGTAGCCCTCCTGCTAACTGAAATTTTTAATGATATCCTTCAAGGTAAAATAATGCCCCCATTCTTTAATGAAGCATATATTAAGTTGATACATAAAAAAGGGAAGGATCCCCTAGACCCAGGATCATATAGACCAATCTCCCCCATTAACCAGGACATGAAATTGCTCACTAAAATCATGGCAGATAGGCTGGCCAATTTCCTACCAAAACTAATTAGACAAAACCAAGTGGCATTTGTGAGATGGGTGTTCAGCTGTTACCAACATCAGGAAAATACTGGCAGTTTTGGAACCTATTAACCAGTTCACCCCCAAGGGTTTTTATCCTAACGGACCAGAGCAATTTTCAGTTGTCAGCGCTCCTCCCTTTTATTCCCTAATAACTTTATTACTACTTATCACAAGAAAATGATCTATACCTCGTTTTTTTCGCCACCAATTAGGCTTTCTGTGGATAGTACATTTTGCTAAGAATTTTTTTATTCTAAATGCATTTTAATGAGAAAAACAGAAAAAAAAGAAAAAAAATCATTATTTCTCAGTGTTCAGCCTTTATAGTTTTAAAATTAAACATTCTCCTGTGGATAAAACAAACACGTTTTATTTGCCCAGTGGTCCCGATAATTAAACCGTTTAGATTATGTCCCTACCACAATGTATGGCGACAGTATATTATTTTGAAATATAAGTGGTTATTTTTCTGTTTGTTCTGGCCATAATTACAAGCCCCTATGTAATAAATTAAAATTAATTTTCCCCCATAAAATATAGAATAAAAAAAGCTGAGTCCCTAAGGCAACTATTTATTTATTTTTTTTAAGCTGATTTTTTTTTTTTTTACAATGTTTTTTTTTTTGGGGGGGGGGGGGAGTTTTGGAAGTGTAATTTTATTAATGATGTGTATATACTTGAAAATGTATGTATTTTGTAGGTGTAATATACTTTTTGGCCACAAGATGGCGCTAGTGAACACTCATAGGACGTGTTCACTTTTTTTTTTTTTTTTTTTTTTTTTACACTATTAAACTGTTACATTTCCTGTTTATGTGAATGGACGTAGCCGCTGTTCGCGGTCACGTCCATTCACTCCAGGCACTGCGATTGGGTAGAGGACTGTTCGGTCCTCTTCCCCAATCACCCAGCACGGGATCCCGACGGTAATGGCGGCGGACACACGGCGGTAGCAGCGGCGGGAATGCGCGACGTATTAAAACGTCATGTTGCTGTCAATGCGGTAAGCATGACGTTTTAATACGTTAGGATGGCGGTAAATGGTTAAAGCTTATCCCACGACATACAAAAATTGTGCCTCCTCATCTCTAGATGCTGAAAAAGCATTCGATGCAGTCAATGGGTCCTGGCTGGAAAGGGTTTTAATGAAAATGGGATTTGGGGGATCCTTCTTAAATCTTTATAGAATGATATATAAAGCCCCTACAGCTAGGATATATACTCCAGGCTTCCTGTCCTTGCCGATACATCTAGCAAGGGGCACCCGGCAAGGTTGCCCCCTTTCGCCTCTGTTATCCAACCTAGCGTTAGAACCTCTTGCTAGAATGTTAGATAAAATAAACCCGGGTATAGACATAGCAGGGCATAAATTAACCCAATTACTGTTTGCAGACGATATTTTGATCTTCCTTCATGATCCCACAACTCAACTACCAATTAATCTCCAGACCATCTTGGAGGTAGGACAAGAGTCAGGCTTTAAAATCAACGAATCTAAGAGTGAATTGATATATCCATCTCGGAAGGCTGAGATCCCAAATGATTATTAATTAGCAAAAACAAAAGATGTGCAATCTTGTGCTAACGCAGGTGAGAGGTCAAAGTGGACCGCAGACTAATCACACACTGGCAGCTCCTCAAACACTCGGCTGTGAGCGGACTACTGGAAAAGGAAGCAAAAGACAGGAGGAGCGCTCCGTAGTGTGATACCGTTTAATAAAATGAAAACTGCGCAATAAAAGATACACTTACTAGATGTGTATGAACAGTAGGCATTTAAAATTGGCATATAGCCCAGAATAAAAAGGACATCCCCTCTTGGAAGCGAAACCTGAAGCTGCAGTGGCCAGCGGCAGCAAGGATCCAGATGGTAAATGGATGACAGGTGTCCCTTCGGGGTGACTGTGTGCAGGTTACGTCAAGACGCGTTTCGGCGTGTCCACGCCTTCGTCAGTTAACGTACCTGCATGCACACTATGCTCCTATTTATAACAGGAGTCAAGGGAATGGCTTCCCAGAGCAAATTAAGGTTAACGAGGGTGAGAGGGTAGGGGGCGGGGTTGCAAAGTACTGCAAACAAAAACCCTATATTTTCCAGCCTCCTGACGGGAGCTCAACTCTAAATCACCAGGGCATAAAGCCCTGACGGCAAATAACTGATTGATTCAACTGCAACAGTATGAAGTGTTGCAAAAAAAAAAAAAAAAAAAAAAAAAAAACGGTGGCCCCAGCATCCCTGTAGAGGCAACGGGGGCGGGTCAACAGCGCTGATGGCAGTGGGTTGCAAAGTGCAGCAAACACAAACCCTATGTTTTCCAGCCTCCTGACAGGAGCTCAACTCTAAATCACCAGGGCATAAAGCCCTGACGGCAAATAACTGATTGATTCAACTGCAACAGTATGAAGTGTTGCAAGAAAAAGAAAATAAAAAAAAAAAAAGGGGGGGCCCCAGCATCCCTGTAGATGGGAAAAAGCTGGAGCTGGAAACCTCGGCTTCCCTGATGGCATGTTGACTCTCCAGGTGTGCTGGAGGGGAGGAAGGCGAGGGACATGACTGGTGGCCCCCAAGTGCAGGAACATTTACCTCACGGGCAGGGGCGTGGCCAGCAGCGCAAGTGGCAACAGAGGGCGTGGCCAGCGGTGCACACAAATGGCAGCCCCGGCCCTCCAATAGAGACAAGGGAGGGGGGCGCGGCCGACAACCCAAATGACAGCGGGGGGCGTGGCCAGCGGCGCCTGTGTTTACAAGTACATGCCTCGGCATCTCTGCCGGCACGGGTATACTCTGCATGGGCTGAAAGGGGAGAGATGCAGAGCCCTGCCCGGGGGGCTGTGGCGCTGGATGTCATAAATGCAATTTTGGGCAGCACTGAGAGTGCTGCACATGAAACCCAGCAGCAAGACTGTATAGAAAACGCTGGCCACCGCAACAACAAGGAGTCTTATGTACAATGCAATAAACAGTACATGAAAAACATATATACAAGATATATATATATATATATATATATATATATATATATATATATATATATATATATATATATATATATATATATATATATATATATATATGCGAAGGACCAATATAAATGAAAGTATAAACAAAAACAATAAACAAAAAAGTGTATGAGCACACAAGAAAGGCATTTGAGAACTAATAAACACAACATTACAATTAACGTTCTGTGGTTCGTTGATCTGAAGACACATGACAGCGTATACAGTGTTTTACATCGGACATGCAGGCATCTGTGTATGTATACACCAGTGTCTGCAATATCTGTGCCTGTGTCCATCTACATAAGGCCATATTTCCCACCAGCTGCAAAGTGTGGAGGGGGGGGGAGGCAAGATTTGGGATGGCATGAGAATTGGGAACTAGATCAATGGGAACCCGGTTGGAGGTGGAGCCAAGTGGTGGTGCATGGCAAGTCGTGCTGCACCTGGAGGGAATCATATAAAGTTGGCTGTTTCTACCTCCTCGTTCAACCCTGCTGGACACAAGGTGTTCAGTCTGAAGATCCAGTATGCTTCTTTTTCGCACAGTTTCCTGTATCTTAGGCCCATGGGTAGTCCAGATGAAATGGCCTCCAGACCCATGATTGTTAGGTGGTCAGTGGACTGGTCATGGTTCTCAAAGAAGTGCCAACAGAGACGCCGAGGCACGCACCCGCACACACAGGCACCGCCGGCCACGCCCCCCGCCGCCACCCGGGCCGTCGGCCACACCCCCCGCCCCCACCGGAAGGCCAAGGCCACCACACGCGTGCACCGCCAGCCACGCCCCCCGCCGCCACCCGCGCCACCGACCTTCCGGTGGGGGCGGGGGGGGTGTGGCCGACGGCCCGGGTGGCGGCGGGGGGCGTGGCCGGCGGTGCCTGTGTGTGCGGGTGCGTGCCTCGGCGTCTCTGTTGGCGTGGGTGTGTTCTGTGTGGGCTGGGGGGGGGGAGAGATGCAGAGCCCTGCCCTGCAAAAAGTAATATCGGCTCCAAAGATCAAAGAGACTCTCGTCCAAACGCATTTGGGCTAACTGGAAATTTTCGTTGTGGAAAAGCCAGGTGCAAATGTTGCCCCTTCATACAACATCGCCAGAAGCTTGTACAGACAGACCAGCACACCATCCAGGTGAAACAATTTATAAACTGTGGCACTCCATATGTAGTGTATCTACTATCTTGTGATTGCCCGTGAGGTAAATGTTCCTGCACTTGGGGGCCACCAGTCATGTCCCTCGCCTTCCTCCCCTCCAGCACACCTGGAGAGTCAACATGCCATCAGGGAAGCCGAGGTTTCCAGCTCCAGCTTTTTCCCATCTACAGGGATGCTGGGGCCCCCCCTTTTTTTTTTTTTATTTTCTTTTTCTTGCAACACTTCATACTGTTGCAGTTGAATCAATCAGTTATTTGCCGTCAGGGCTTTATGCCCTGGTGATTTAGAGTTGAGCTCCTGTCAGGAGGCTGGAAAACATAGGGTTTGTGTTTGCTGCACTTTGCAACCCACTGCCATCAGCGCTGTTGACCCGCCCCCGTTGCCTCTACAGGGATGCTGGGGCCACCGTTTTTTTTTTTTGTTTTTTTTTTGCAACACTTCATACTGTTGCAGTTGAATCAATCAGTTATTTGCCGTCAGGGCTTTATGCCCTGGTGATTTAGAGTTGAGCTCCCGTCAGGAGGCTGGAAAATATAGGGTTTTTGTTTGCAGTACTTTGCAACCCCGCCCCCTACCCTCTCACCCTCGTTAACCTCAATTTGCTCTGGGAAGCCATTCCCTTGACTCCTGTTATAAATAGGAGCATAGTGTGCATGCAGGTACGTTAACTGACGAAGGCGTGGACACGCCGAAACGCGTCTTGACGTAACCTGCACACAGTCACCCCGAAGGGACACCTGTCATCCATTTACCATCTGGATCCTTGCTGCCGCTGGCCACTGCAGCTTCAGGTTTCGCTTCCAAGAGGGGATGTCCTTTTTATTCTGGGCTATATGCCAATTTTAAATGCCTACTGTTCATACACATCTAGTAAGTGTATCTTTTATTGCGCAGTTTTCATTTTATTAAACGGTATCACACTACGGAGCGCTCCTCCTGTCTTTTGCTTCCGTTTCCAGATTATTCATTAGCAGCCAAGATAACACATAATAAAATTGCCTATTTAAGTACACATATTGGGAAAAACCCATCTTCCCTTTATGACTTAAAGTGAACCTTTCGGACTAAAAATCGACTCAGCAGCACTGAAAAGGCCTGGTGTTTCTTTAACAGTTTCACAGCATCAGCACTTTGTTTTTCTTATACAAGCCTCATTTTTAGCTGCACAGAAGAAAACTGCCCGGGCTTTTTTTCCCTGATGCTGTGCAAAGCATGATGGGGTTTCTGATTTTGTTAATGTCAGTGTGTTTAATAAGAAGGGGCAACGTCTGGAGAGGATAGAGCAGTCTTCCAAAGCTCACCATTTTTAAAAGGGCCACTCTGCCTGCAATTCCTAATGGAAGATTGTTCCATCTATGTAGCTGATCTACGATGGATTTTATCAAAGGAGGATAATTTAAAGGGGAACTTCAGCCTAAACAAACATACTGTCATCAAGTTACATTAGTTATGTTCATTAGAATAGATAGGTAATATAATCTCTTACCCACCCTGTTTTAAAATAACATGCAAATGTTTGTGATTCATGGGGGCTGCCATCTTTGTCATGGGGGCAGCCATCTTTTTGGTTGAAAGGAGGTGACAAGGAGCAGGAGACACAATTCCAACTGTCCTGTGTCCTGATAACCCCTCCTAGCTGCACACGCTAGGCTTCAAATGTCAAATTCAAAATGTAAAAAAAAAAATTGCACCAAAACAGCAGAATGAGAACAGAAAAATCAGAAACCCCATCATGCTTTGCACAGCATCAGGGGAAAAAAGCCCAGGCAGTTTTCTTCTGTGCAGCTAAAAATGAGGCTTGTATAAGAGAAACAAAGTTCTGATGCTGTGAAACTGCTAAAGAAACCAAGCCTTTTAGTGCTGCCGAGTAGATTTTTAGTCCGGAGGTTCACTTTAAGCTACGAAACAAAGCTTTCTCTAGCTTTATATGGAAAGCCCGAAAAACGAGAATAAAACTCCCACGCCTACAACTTCCCAAGGATCGGGGTGGCATGGGGGTGCCTGACATCCGACGATATAATCTGGCATGTTTGTTTCGACATGTACGTGATTGGTTGTCGGATACTGGACACTACTCTAATACAGCATTGGAAGAAAGTATTGCGGCTCCGTGGGCCCTCACAGGTCTCTCACACTCAAATTGGGCTTCTATGCCAACACGGCTTCGCCATCATACTCTGCTTAGGGACACAATGATCTCCTGGAAGGAGATTCGGAAAATATTTAAATTGCCCTGGCGTATATCAAAATATATGGCCATAGATGGGAATCCTAGTTTCCAGCCTTCACGACTTCATGATACCTTCACAAAATGGAAGGAGAAAGGAGTCCTAAGACTGGGAAACCTTTTTGATATTAAAGGATACCACAACTGAAATGTGACATAATGAGATAGACATGTGTATGTACAATGCCAGGCACACAAATAACTATGCTGTGTTCCTTTTTTTCTTTCTCTGCCTGAAAGAGTTAAATATCAGGTATGTAAGTGGCTGACTCAGTCCTGACTCAGACAGGAAGTGACTACAGTGTGACCCTCACTGATAAGAAATTCCCCTTTTTTACCTCTTTCTTGCTCTCAGAAGCCATTTTCTGCTAGGAAAATGTTTTATAGTTGGAATTTCTTATCAGTGAGGGTCACACTGTAGTCACTTCCTGTCTGAGTCAGGACTGAGTCAGCCACTTACATACCTGATATTTAACTCTTTCAGGCAGAGAAAGAAAAAAAGGAACACAGCATAGTTATCTGTGTGCTAGGCACTGTACATACACATGTCTATCTCATTATGTCACATTTCAGTTGTGGTATCCTTTAAGAATCATAGATGGTACACTACACGTGAGCTTAAAAATAAATCTAATATACCAGATAAGCATTTCCTTGCTGTAGCCCAAATTAAATGCTATGTACACAGTAACTTATCTATAGCCAGAATAACAGATTTCGACACCTTTTTCAAGCCGGGCCCTGAGAAAAAATCTCTTTCCATGATTCAATTAGATCTTTTACATAAGGGAACTCAAGGTCTACCTACTCAGAGTACGAGGGCATGGCGTAAACATTTTGATATTCCTCAACTAGAGGACAAAATATTAGAAGGAAATAACAACCTACGCAAGCTCATTGTTAGTGAGGCTTGGAGAGGATCGCTTGTCATGATGATATTCCATGCCAAATATGCTTTTAATATCAAGTATAAAATTCCCCCGGTGGGGATATATGGGGGCATGCCTCAAATGTGGAATGCAAAATGCGGATATGGTGCACTGTTTATGGTTTTGCCCAAATATAGCTGCGTACTGGGATGATGTTATCTCATATATTAATCATATATGCAGGAGAAAGCCACAGAAAGGTCCCCTAATATGTCTCTTTAACTATGAAGAAATGCAATCTACTGAAACTGCTTCAAGCCCATAATTAACAGATCTCACTCATCTAATCCTAATAGCAGCACGCAAAACTATATATAACCGCTGGATCTATCTGTCAACCCCTACTACTTGGGACCTGAAGGAGGAACTCTCACACATCCTGACCTTGCACAGACTGGACGCGCTACTACACAAAGAACTTAAAACAAAATCCTTTTTCAAGAAATGGAGGCCTTGAAAAAACCATTATCTGCACAAGATATTCAAAAATTCATGACTCCGTTTAGATTTTCAACTTGGTACTGTACAGAAGATATTATGGGTACTCTGGGAAGCCTAGAACTAGAACCACCCAATCGGAAATGACATCCTCTGGGGCATAAACTAATCAATATTAAGTTTATCATTTACCAACACCATACTCATTGATGGAGAGGTCCAGGGCAGGAAATAACCTAGGACAGTCTATTAAGAGGGAAACAACAGGGGGGTTACTAAGTGTTCGGGGGGTGGGATAGTGGGAGGAGGGGTGTTTAAGAGGGGGAAAAATAGAAATAGTTACTCACCAACCTAAGATCATTTTTATTTTGGCACAAATGTAAACAGAAAATACGATCTCATAATGCAAATTTGATATCTAACATGTCGTGTAACTGTTTCTGGAAAAACTAATAAAAGGTTTAAAAAAAAAAAAAACGCACCACAACTGAATAAGTCAATTCAAAAATAGCCTTTATTAGTCAAATGTTGTGACAGGATTAAAATAGTATTAAAAATAAGAACACCGGGATGGCAAAGGCTCAATGAATCCAATACTATTATGCTCCATATAGAATATATCTCGTACAGTATGACAGGTAATACATCCAAAGGGACAAACACAACTCCTGCCCTGGGGCACAAGGTAAAGATGAATGAGGGGCAGTGCTAGAGGTAGGAGAGTTTCTGCAGAACAAGGGACCGTGCACACTAAAGAGGTGGAAAAGAAAGTGCCAATAGAGGAGTAGCGGACCGGACACTGCCGGAAGAGGAGAATCGCCCAAAGCGGAGAGGAAAAGAATGGCAGCGCAGTGATATAATCAGGGAGGTAGAACCGCCAAACAATTGTGTAAGTGCGCGCTTACCGGTAAGGAGATGAGGGAGGAGCGCGAGCCACCAGTGTGATCACCAAGGTGCTGACTGCTTTCCATGTATGGCCAATGCTGTAGCTGTAGGGAGGGTCAGTGACATGCAAATAACTCTGACTTGTATGCTAATTATATGTAACGTTATGCAGCTGCTGCATTTGGCTTGTTTCTAATCTGCATAAACTTTGCAAGAACTTGGAAATATCAGCAGCTCACTGACCATCCCTAATGATAATTGCTCCTCCCCTCAGAGTTCTCTAACACGAAGTGATGATGTTTCTCTATTTGCAGCGCAGAGTCCCGGCATCAGGAACCTCTCAGAGACTCATCTCTCTGTATCCACAGACTGTACAACGGATGATGATGACATTGGACAAGAGTCTCCTGCAGATATCCTGGTTACACCAAATATTCCCCCAGACTCCCCTCACCTGTCTAACCCTGAGGGGACTCATACCCAGCACAGCTCTCCCCCTGCTGGAGGGTCTCATTCCTGTTCCACGTGTGGGAAATGTTTTCCATGGAAATCACATCTTGTCATACATGAGAGATCTCACACTAGTGAGAAGCCCTATTCATGTGCAGAGTGTGGGAAATGTTTTGTATGGAAATCAGCTCTTATCAGACATGAGATAACACACACTGGTAATAAGCCTTTTTCATGTGCTGAGTGTGGGAAATGTTTTGTATGGAAATCACATCTTGTCAATCATGAGAGATCTCACACTGGTGAGAAGCCCTATTCATGTGCTGAGTGTGGGAAATGTTTTGGGCAAAAATCAAACCTTGTCAAACATGAGAGATGTCACACTGGTGAGAAGCCTTATTCATGTGCTGAGTGTGGGAAATGTTTTGTAAGTAAATCACATCTTGTCCACCATGATAAATCTCACACTGGTGAGAAGTCCTATTCATGTGCTGAGTGTGGGAAAAGTTTTTGGTATAAATCAGAGCTTGGCATACATGAGAGATCTCACACTGGGGAGAAGCCCTATGCATGTGCTGAGTGTGGGAAATGTTTTGTACGTAAATCACATCTTGTCCCGCATGAGAGATCTCACACTGGTGAGAAGCCCTATTCATGTGCTGAGTGTGGGAAATGTTTTGTACGTAAATCACATCTTGTCCCGCATGAGAGATCTCACACTGGTGAGACGCCCTTTTCATGTGCTGAGTGTGGGAAATGTTTTGATTATAAATCACAGCTTGTCACACATGAGAGATCTCACACTGGTGAGAAGCCCTATTCATGTGCTGAGTGTGGGAAATGTTTTGGGTATAAATCCCATCTTGCCAGACATGAGAGATCTCACACAATGTGTTGATAAGTGCTCTTTTCTAATCTTTCATTTATGCTAGATGCACATGGCAGCGTATTGCATAGAATCCTGCGGACTCTCTCATGCTGCTCAGTACATTGCTGTGTAAAGTCCCTGAGCTGAGGTGACATGATGAGATAAACACTGGTACATGTAGTACATAAAATGTAGGTGAATTTTCATGTTTACTGCAACAAACACAATTGCTAACTTCCAGTCAGAGCAATATCCTGCCTCTATCTGGCCAGCAGACGCCAGTCAGCCAATCAGGTGCACTGTCATACACCCTTTGCCTGCTGTACCATACCTAGCAGGAATTACATAGATTAGCATTAAGGTGGGAGGCTTCGGTTGGACGCAGTCGTGAATTGCGTCGTTTACAGGGACGCCCCGTGTAGGCACATCTCCCACACGGTACCCTCCCTAACCACTCACCTGTCAACCGCATCCTAGAAGCTGCAAAAAATAAATTTAAAATCACAAACACTGGTCCACATGACAGCCCAGGAGCCCCAGGTCTCTCTCACTCACTGGGGCCCCCAAACCACCATGCGACACCTAGAGGGAAGTGCGGGCAAGCCCTGGACCTCTCACCTCCAGGGAACTCACCCCACCACCTCTAAACTGAATGCCAACTGCAACAAACACAATTGCTAGAGGTGGTGGGGTGAGTTCCCTGGAGGTGAGAGGTCCAGGGCTTGCCCGCACTTCCCTCTAGGTGTCGCATGGTGATTTGGGGGCCCAAGTGAGTGAGAGAGACCTGGGGCCCCTGGGCTGTCATGTGGACCAGTGTTTGTGATTTTGAATTTTCATGTTTCACAGATAGACCCAGGAAGCATCTCTATGCGGGATTCTGGCACAAGCTAGTGCAGCGTGTGATAATATGCAGCCCACTGTCAGTCATCACTGTGACTGGCTCCTCCAGGCATCTCCTGATTTCTCTACAGAATTTTATAATGAGAATTTTATAACGATCGGTGTCAGCAACCAGAGAGAGAATTTGATCCTTGGCGATCCGCAGTATCCTCAAGAATACAGATATACCCGATTTATTGAGGATCTGCGGAATCGTCAATAATCAGATATGTCTAACCTCTAGACACCTGAGAGAGTGTATGTGTTTGGTGCAACAGTAACAACTGTGAGAGGAGACCACCAGAGGAGCTGGCGGCCTATACTCCTAAGGAATTCACCCCTGACTGTGGGTGATATTCCTGTAGCCTGTGGACCCCTGAGTGAGGGACCAAGGCTGGGTTGCAGGAAGCCCTGCAGCTAATATGAAAGGTATTGCCCTGGACTGGGCTAACGTAGAACAGAAATGGCACAATCCTAGTCTGGGTGTGAGGTCCGTAGTCACAACACCCTGGAACTAGTCTGAAGCATAACATAAATGATAATACAAGTCCCTAGTCTTGGGTGTGAGTTCCGTGATCATCAACACCCTGGAACTAATCTGAAGCATAACATAAATGATAATACAATTCCCTAGTCTTGGGTGTGAGTTCCGTGATCATCAACACCCTGGAACTAGTCTAACAAATAAACAGTGCAAGGTAATCTTGCTCAGTGTGAATTCCCAAGTCCTCTTGGTTCAAACACACTGTAAGGATCTGATTATGGTCTGAATGCTTCCACAAATTGTTTGCAATGGCAGACAACCAGCAACTGACAAGCAGCAGAATATATAGTAGCTGGACTCTGCCGCCCCGCCCGAACCATTCAGCCAATCATGAGTCCTGCAGGAATCAGCTGACCTTCCTGATCAGCTGACACTTCCTCTGCAGGTATAAAGGTCCTGAGTTCAGGCCCGCGCACGCGTAGCTCTCCATCTGCCTATGTGCACTAACAGACCCAGCCACACCAAGCGCACGCCGCTGCATGCAAACCGCCGCGTTGGACACGGAAACAGCGCTTTGCTGTCAGGACATGCGGCGGCCTCTCCGCATTCCACCATACTGCCAGACGCGTGTCTATGCGTGCAAACCGCCGCGCTGGACGCGGAGTCAGCCGCCTTGCTCTTGACACATGCGGCGGCTTTTCCGCGTTTTCTCACAAATTTTATGTGTAACGTTATAGATCTATATTGATACACCCTCACAGAGGAAGACTGGCAGCTATATTACCTGATAATACTATAAATATGATAGCAGCAAAACATGAGGTATTATAAGTTAGATGTATTCCCAGGTCATATTATACTCCAGCACAAATAATGCAGATACACCCCAATGCCTCAGTGCTGCACCCCAAATGTAAATTAGGAGATGATTGGATACAGGTGTTTGGGCTGGAGGTGAGATACAGGAATTCTGGGGGGGGGGAGAGGGGGACAGGTTATTGTTATATGTGTTACAGTCACTGCTATAGACACCCCAATGCCTCAGTGCTGCACCCCAAATGTAAATTAGGAGATGATTGGATACAGGTGTTTGGGCTGGAGGTGAGATACAGGAATTCTGGGGGGGGGAGAGGGGGACAGGTTATTGTTATATGTGTTACAGTCACTGCTATAGACACCCCAATGCCTCAGTGCTGCACCCCAAATGTAAATTAGGAGATGATTGGATACAGGTGTTTGGGCTGGAGGTGAGATACAGGAATTCTGGGGTGGAGAGGAGGACAGGTTATTGTTATGTGTAACAGTCACTGCTATAGACACCCCAATGCCTCAGTGCTGCACCCCAAATGTAAATTAGGAGATGATTGGATACAGGTGTTTGGGCTGGAGGTGAGATACAGGAATTCTGGGGTGGAGAGGGGGACAGGTTATTGTTATATGTGTTACAGTCACTGCTATAGACACCCCAATGCCTCAGTGCTGCACCCCACATGTAAATTAGGAGATGATTGGATACAGGTGTTTGGGCTGGAGGTGAGATGCAGGAATTCTGGGGGGGAGAGGGGGACAGGTTATTGTTATATGTGTTACAGTCACTGCTATAAACACCCCAATGCCTCAGTGCTGCACCCCAAATGTAAATTAGGAGATGATTGGATACAGGTGTTTGGGCTGGAGGTGAGATACAGGAATTCTGGGGTGGAGAGGGGGACAGGTTATTGTTATATGTGGTACAATCACTGCTATAGACACCCCAATGCTTCAGTGCTGCACCCCAAATGTAAATTAGGAGATGATTGGATACAGGTGTTTGGGCTGGAGGTGAGATACAGGAATTCTGGGGTGGAGAGGGGGACAGGTTATTGTTATATGTGGTACAATCACTGCTATAGACACCCCAATGCTTCAGTGCTGCACCCCAAATGTAAATTAGGAGATGATTGGATACAGGTGTTTGGGCTGGAGGTGAGATACAGGAATTATGGGGTGGAGAGGGGGACAGGTTATTGTTATATGTGGTACAATCACTGCTATAGACACCCCAATGCCTCAGTGCTGCACCCCAAATGTAAATTAGGAGATGATTGGATACAGGTGTTTGGGCTGGAGGTGAGATACAGGAATTCTGGGGTGGAGAGGAGGACAGGTTATTGTTATGTGTAACAGTCACTGCTATAGACACCCCAATGCCTCAGTGCTGCACCCCAAATGTAAATTAGGAGATGATTGGATACAGGTGTTTGGGCTGGAGGTGAGATACAGGAATTCTGGGGTGGAGAGGGGGACAGGTTATTGTTATATGTGTTACAGTCACTGCTATAGACACCCCAATGCCTCAGTGCTGCACCCCACATGTAAATTAGGAGATGATTGGATACAGGTGTTTGGGCTGGAGGTGAGATGCAGGAATTCTGGGGGGGAGAGGGGGACAGGTTATTGTTATATGTGTTACAGTCACTGCTATAAACACCCCAATGCCTCAGTGCTGCACCCCAAATGTAAATTAGGAGATGATTGGATACAGGTGTTTGGGCTGGAGGTGAGATACAGGAATTCTGGGGTGGAGAGGGGGACAGGTTATTGTTATATGTGGTACAATCACTGCTATAGACACCCCAATGCTTCAGTGCTGCACCCCAAATGTAAATTAGGAGATGATTGGATACAGGTGTTTGGGCTGGAGGTGAGATACAGGAATTATGGGGTGGAGAGGGGGACAGGTTATTGTTATATGTGTTACAGTCACTGCTATAGACAAATGTGGGAAGCTGTTGATGGAAACCATTCTGTGTTATGTAACAAAATAAATCCTATTGGAATGGAAATCTGATGCATCTCCAAGTGTCTCTCCTGTGATTACAACATACATAAATCATTGTCTGCACTTTTGCTGATATCTGCTGGTGACAGAGCTTTCCCTAAGGGCTCGTTTCCACTGTTGCGACGCGATTTCGGCCGCATTCCGACGCTTGTAAAAACGCATGTGGATGCGTTTCCGCATGCGTTTTTACCCGCGATTTCGCATGGCAGGGTGCCATGCGAAATTAACCATGACACTGCCAGGGCCAAATAAAATTGAAAAAGGTGCGAAATCGCGGGTAAAAACGCATGTAACAAACGCATGCGTTTTTACTATTAAATACATTAGCGGCGATTCGCACGGATTCCCGACGCAGGCGAAATCGTTGGCTCTTTTGTGCGTTTTTTTCACGCTGAAAAAAACGCACCTCAACAACGCTACAGTGGAAACAGGCCCATCCACTTGCATTACATGTGCGGATCTGCATGCGTTGGACGCATGCAGATTCGCGATAGTGGAAACGAGCCCTGAAGCTGATATTGAGGAGGTGGAGCTAATAATCTACAAAATACACAACCCCCCGGCATTGATGGCCTAGACGCTGCATTGTACAGACAGCATGAGAAGGTTCTGGTCCCACACTTATTGCTGATGTAGAACTATGTGCTGGAATAGGAGGCACTGCCCCATCCATGCAACAGACCGAGTGCCCAAACTGCAACCCAAAGCCCACTTATTTATCACACCGTGACAACACAGCAATTTAACCACTGAGGTCTGAGATTAGAGAAAGCCACTCCTACATTAGACAATATCTTGGATGATGCAAGCTTGCCAGAGGTTCCTGTATCCACAACCACAAGGTATCAGGGCAATGGTCTGTAGTCCTCAGCGCTCACTGACAATGACCTGCAGCCACCTCCTGCACAATATACTGACTAGTGGTCGCCAACACAGTCCTGGGTCCATGAACACACAACCCCGGTACATCAACAAGCCTTAAAGTAACTGAAGTGATTAATCAAATAACAGATACTTACCTTAGAAGAGGAAAGGCTCGGGCGTGGCTTGACGCTGCTAGAAGATGGCTGCCTGAATCCCTCTCTCCCGCTAAGTGTCCGCTACTGCTCTTATTCTAGAGAAATTGGGCTGACTGTTCAAGCGATGCCGGGCACCCGCAGCACCCTGAACACCTCGGCAACCCCCAAAACCACCCAGGCACAGACTGGAAAGACTGTCGCGGAGATATTCCGGCCACAGAAGACGAACACGAAAGCCTCCAAGATGGCGCCGACGGAGGAAAACCACGATACGCCACCCTCCCCGTCCGATGCAAATCCGAAGGTAAATAACAAGCAGAGAGCTCCCACCCTAGCCGATATGCATAACATAGCAGAAGATATCAAAAAATATATGCTTACCACCATATCGGAGGTCCGAGCAGACGTCGCTGCTATAGGCCCGAGACTACAGGCCCTAGAGGCCGCAGACCAGCAGAAGACCACGCAGCTGAAGTCCCTCACTAAGTCATCAAACATCCACGATGCCAGACTACTCGAGCACGCTAGACAACTTGAGGACTTAGACAATAGAGGGAGAAGATGTAATATTCGGGTAAAGGGGGTTCTGGAGGGAGTGGCGCCGGAGAAAATACAGGAGGCCCTAACGTCCATTTTTAATAACCTGCTGGAGAGAGCCATGGGTACAGAGATAGCCTTTGTGCGAGCACACCGAGCACTCCGCCCAAGAGGATTAGAAGCTGACAAAGCTAGAGACCTCATATGTTGCTTGGAATCCTTCCCATTAAAAGAGGCAATTATGAAAGCAGCAAGAGCGCAAGACGCCATACTATTCAATGATGTCCCTATCCAAATATACCAAGACCTTTCTCCGCTAACTTTGGCGAAGAGACGCGTGCTCAAACCCCTTCTACAGGCGCTTAAAGATAAAGGATTAATGTACCACTGGCACTTTCCATTCTCACTCTCTGTTACGTTTGGAGGCAAAATACATGTACTAAAATCATCTGCCGATACCGACACTTTCTGTAGCGACTTGGGCTTACCAGCATTAACAATACCGAACTGGGACTATGCCTCTCCATTCCAGAAAGCAGAGACCTCAATATCAACCAGCACTCGCCGGCTACGAACCAAACCGGCTGCTACCCACCAGAGATCCAGAAGCAGAGATTCAAGATCCCATATCGGCTCGGATCATTCGCGGCAAGGCTCAGGATCGTCCGAGGAGGAGGATTAGTACTTTCCGGCCCAGTCTTTCCACATAACCACAAGAGGGGGTTAATTCCGCACTCCCACGGATATCCCTAGGGCCCCATTGAACGAACTCCCAGGACAATTTTTGGTTCTCCTCTTTCGATTGATACGAAGAAGTGGTAACTATGAATACACTTTATACCCCAGTTGCTATTTCCAAGCTCTACCACTCTCTCCCGACTCACACATACTATACTCTACCCTACATTATCCTATGAGAAGGACATGGAAGGTTGTTATAAGCAGCATGCCTGTTTAAATGTTATTGCACAGTCTGCACTGTTTTCGCTCTCTCGAGAGGAAAGAAGACCTATCCAAGTTTCTTAGATATTACATATATAGACCTGTATAAAAGAACATAGCAATATCTACCTATAGTCAAATTAAGGTTTTCAATAATTAGATGTAAAGTAGGCGTGAGGATGTAATATGTGATACATGAAGGAAAGACGCTCTCCCTTGTATGCTTAAACCTGCTTTCTGTCCCCCCCTCTGTCTTCATACACCCTAACACAGAATACCTTACCCAACAGGTAGATAATGAGATTTTATGCCTGCAACGCTAAAATAGGAGGGTCCTTCTGTGCTTAGGCCCTGTATCTCCCCTCCCTCTCTTCCTTCTGTTTCTCCCCCTATGCTTTACCACCTCCCTAACATCCCTACCCCATGTCCGCTACTCAATGTCTTACTACCTGCCTTACAATACCTATCCTCTGTGGCTGTATTGGGAGACATGACGTATTAGGATGCAAAGTGCAGCATCAAGCGAACTATTCCAATCAAAAGTATAACTATGGAGACCAATGTTACAACCCTGGGATACTACCTTTCCCCCTCCCACTGTTCTTTACTGTTCTATAAATAGAATATTAATAATCCTACACCCTCAGTTATTTACGTTTAGATTTCATGTTTGCTCTCTTCTGCTAGGATAGTCAGAAACAGGACAGTAATGTGCCCGGCTGTCGCTTAATACTCGGCCCAAATATGTTAACTAATAATCGGACACAGCGGTTAGTTATGCATAGATTTTAAGACTAGAAACTTGAAATACTATACTTGTTATCTGTTGATACCATTAAAATTCAACCCCTTTTTATTTCTATAAAAAGGGCTCTGGCACGTCTTCTGAGTCCCCCACACAGTGTATCTATAAAACACTGACATTGTGTAACCCACATAGGTGGTGAGTGCGACCCTCCAAATCGCACTCACGTGGGACTTTCTCTGTTTGCTCATTTAAGCACTGTAATATATATGTCTGGGGTAAACCTACTCTCACACCGGACGATCTCCTTTTTGGTTCTTGTACATATATTTTCATCCTTGATTGCCAATAGTCTCTTGTCTAGAAGTCAGGAACTGCCCTCCCCAACTATATATTTTACTAACTGTACTAAAATGTTAGTGGGAAATCAAACATGCAGAAACCAGGAGGGAGGGTCTCAATGGAGGATGGTCTCACTCAATGTGAACGGCCTTAATACGCCAGAAAAACGCACTATAATATTTGATTACCTGACAAAAGAAAAAACTCATTTTGCATTCCTACAGGAAACGCACCTACGCACCAATCACATACCTAAGAAGTTTCATTACAAGTTTCCGCTAGCATTTCATGCGACATCCCCCACATCTAAAACCAAAGGGGTGTCTATCTTTCTTCACAGAGACATCCCATTCAAAGAGGAGGGAAGAGAGGAGGACCCAGAGGGTCGTTACCTATTTGTGAGGGGGAAGCTAGCGAATAAAGAAGTCACACTAGCAAATGTGTATGTCCCAAACAAAAAACAACCATCCTTTATAGCCTCAACTTTAACCAAATTGTCCAACTTTAGCAAAGGCGTCTTGATTATGAGTTTAATGTCCCACTAAATCCCCTACAGGATTGCTCCAATGGATCATCAGCGCTTTCTTACAAAGCCCTGAAATTCATTAAAACCAAACTACAGAATATGACGCTGGTAGACCCTTGGAGAATCACACACCCAAACGAAAGAGACTATACCTTTTTTTCCCCTATCCATCAAAAGTACTCCAGAATTGACTACTTTTTCATATCACAAAGAGACCTAAGTTTTGTCCAAAAAACTACAATAGGCACTAGATCAATATCTGACCATGCACCAATCTTTCTGACCCTCACAATCCCTGACAAAACATTCACAACATGGTCCTGGAAGCTTCATCCTAATATCCTCTCTGACCAAGCACGAGCTCAGAAAAGTATAGAAATCCTTGAGGATTACTTCCAATTAAACAACGACTCTCAAACATCTAAAATCTCCATATGGGAAGCTCACAAGGCAGTAATGAGGGGGCACTTCATAAAAATAGGCGCTAAACTGAAAAAGGAAAGGGAGGAAGGGAGCAAGAACCTAATAGAAAAGATAAAACGCCTGGAAAGGGTCCATAAGAAATCCCTGGCCATATCAAACCTAGAAGAACTAAATAAAGCACGCACAGATCTGGATAAGTTACTCTATTCAGATGCAAGACGCAAATTACTAGCCTATAAAAAGGTTTTTTATGAACACGGAAACAAAAGTGGGAAATACTTAGCAAAGGCGCTCAGGAAACAGACCATCCGCACCAACATCACATCCTTGATAGACAGCAAACAAAATAGATTGTACAGATCTGAGGATATTGCTGAAGGGTTTAGGCAATACTACAAGTCCCTATACAACCTACAAGCCCAAGGGCAAGCGTCCGGACCAGGCCCAAACAGATCTAATTGCATACAGAACTTCATTTCCAAATATGCTTTACCCCTGCACTTGGAACAATCAGACCATGAAAATCTGGATGCCCCTATTTCAGAAGATGAATTTCTTCTTGCAGTCAAAGCCCTGAAAACAGGGAAAGCACCTGGCCCGGACGGCTTCACAAGTCAGTACTATAAGCTACATGCGAGAAAACTGGCCCCAGCTTTTGCGGATGCATGTAATGCAATCTCAGATGGCACTATCCCATCCCCCCAATTCTTAGAGGCGCATATTGCGGTGATACCCAAGGCCGACAAGGATCCTCAGCTCTGTACAAACTATAGACCCATCTCATTGCTTAACCTTCACGCCAAATTATTAGCTAAAATACTGGCAAATCGTCTTCTCCCATTTATTCCAACACACATAAACCCAGACCAGGCAGGATTCGTTCCAGGTAGGGAAGCAAAAGAGAATGTCATGCGGTCAATTGACCTGGTGGCGTATGCAAAAAAAAAGGGCATACGAGCGTTTATGCTCTCGACTGACACTGAAAAGGCGTTTGACAGGGTGGCATGGGATTATATCCGGGCCACCCTGTCCCGCCTAGGGATCGGAGAGACAATGTGTAGGTGGATAGGATTCCTATACACAAATCCATCAGCCCGAGTAAAAGTAAACGGGGTACTATCTAAACCCTTTTTTATCACAAACGGGACCAGGCAGGGGTGCCCTCTTTCACCCTTAATTTACATACTTACAATGGAACCCTTCCTAAACGCCATTAGAGCGGACCCTAACATTCAGGGAATCACAGTGGGAGCATCCCACCATGTAGTAGCCGCATTTGCAGACGACCTACTGTTCTTCCTCCAAAACCCCCTAATATCATTACCAAACCTAATCCACAAATTCACAGAGTTTGGACATGTCTCAAACCTGAAAATTAATTTCCATAAGTCACAAGCGTTAAACCTCTCCCTTGATGCAAAGGTGGTTAAAACCTGCAAAGAAAGCTTCTCCTTTCAATGGGCTGATCACTCATTTAAATATCTGGGAATCTACATCACTTCAGACTTAAAAGATCTCTTTGCAAGCAACTTTGGGAAAATAGGGAAAATACTTGAGATGGATTTACTCACCTGGGGGAAGCAATCATACATGTCCTGGTTCGGCAGAATGGCCGCAATCAAAATGAACCTGCTACCTAGACTCCTATACATTAGCCAATGTATTCCTATTGACCTTCCATCTAGCTTCCTTAAGAACCTTCAGACAAAGATCAATAGATTCATCTGGGGAAATAAACCTCCCGGAATCAGGAGAACCATTCTATCTATGCCAAAAGAACTGGGGGGTACGGGTCTACCAGACCTTCAGAAATATCATGTGGCTGCTCAGCTTTCAAGGGTGGTGGAATGGGCACTTCCTGAAAACCCCAAGCCCTGGGTCGGGATAGAGCAAGAGACGACCAACTGTATACCAGCATCTCTAGGATGGTTCAGCTGTCCCGCAAAAACTCAAACAACCTGGCAAAACCCCCTCATTGCAGCCTCAGTGAAAACCATGAGGAAATGGCTCCCAATGCTGGGACTTCTGAAGCTTCCAGGTCCTCTTACCCCTCTTAAAGAGAACCAGAGATGAAGCACCCTCATGTATTTTATTACATTTATCAGTGGGAACATGACAGTAAACACCTACCCTGCTATTAGTTTCATTGTTATCTGCTTAATTAGTCTATTAGCAGCTGTGATAAGAATCCACCGACTATTCAGTCGAGGTTTGACCTGGAATCATTATAGCTGAGTCACTCTTCTGTGAAGTGTTTTCAAGCCCAAGCCTTCCCCTCTCCTGGCTTAGATTTCCTGCTTTGCATACTGAGAGCTGTGATGACTGGGAGGGGCTGCTCTGCTGAGAGAGAAGCTCTGTGGCTGTAATATGATCCCTGTGTGCTCTGTCTGCATAGATACTGATCACTGCAGTTTCATTCCTATGAGAGACACTAGGCAGTACATCATACCAAAATGAAAGCACACAGATGAGCCTTTCTCATATAGCCTAGATAGCAGCCTAGTCTCATATAGCATAGACAGCACATCCAGAACAACTCATATAACCCGGAAGGAGAAGGGATATGACCTGGCGGCCATATTTGATTTTTCCTGGAGCAATAATGGATAAAAAACACTAAAAAAGGCACACCAGAGCGGCAAAATTATCAGGTAGAGCATTTATTCTTTACAAGCTATCAACTGATATGTTTATTTTGTGTGAAACGTTCATCTCTGGTTCCCTTTAACGATAACCCCGACTTCGCACCAGCTAAAGACATCCCCTTTCTCCTATCTTGGAGTAAGAAAAGCCATCCGAGAGTGAAAGATTTTGTAACACAGGGCAGGGTTAAATCTATGCAAGAAATGTCTCTGCTGAATGAGAATAGCACAATTACTAATTGGCAATATTTCCAAATCAGACACTTCATACAATCAATTCTGAAAATTAATAAGTGTACTGCTCTATTATCACCGTTTGAAAACCTACTCATAAATCTCACTCAGCATAGACATATAGTTTCCACTCTATACCATATGCTTTTGACCCCAACAGTCTCATCCAAGACAAAATACCAAGAATTATGGGAAAAAGATTTTGGGGAAGAAATTGAACCGGATCAATGGCAAAAAATATTCTTATTATCCCACAAAGGATCATTAAATGTCAACACGCAAGTGCTGGGATTTAAGATCCTGACTAGATGGTACAGGACCCCTTCTACTCTCCATAAGATCTTCCCTGCATCTCCAGAAGTTTGCTGGCGCTGCGGAGCAAGTGGAGGAGATATATATCATATCTTTTGGTCCTGCCCATCCTTGTTGGGGTTTTGGTCCTTAGTTCACAAAATAATTGGCAAAATCACAGGTGAACTCAACCCCTTTCAACCGGCCCATTTCTTATTACACAATACACACGAATCCCTCAAGACTTACAAGAAATCGGTGACCATACACCTTATCAATGCCGCCAAGGCAATGATCCCCTTGCAGTGGAAATCTTCGGTGCCCCCTTCAATTCAGTCTTGGCTTAGGAGAATAGAGCAGATTGAAACTATGGAACATATGATACTCATATCACAAGATAGGTCAGAGCAATACACTATGACATGGTCAATCTGGAATGACTTCCAACAATCAGAGGAATACAAACAATATATGAGTGACAACTGAAGGGTCTGACCCCCCCTCTCCCATTTCCTTCCTATGACAAACCCTCTCAACTCAGTCTTACCTGCCCCTCAAACCATCTTTGGAACGTGAATCCCTACCGGTGTGAGAGTAGGGAACCTACATAGTGAGTGTAGGTAAATGTTTTCCTCAGACATGCAATAAGTTGTTTAACGAGATATTTAAGAACTAGCATTATCTGGTTTATTATATAAGTGAATTGAACTACTGTATTGAATGATGTGACTATGCTAAGTTGCTTATGTCTATTTACTGTTTTTCTTTTGCTGCAATAAACTTTGATTGTGAAAAAAAAAAAAAAAAAAAAGGCTCTGGGTCCTATAGATCCTTCCCGCACCTCTGCTGGTCCCCTCATTCCTCTGCAGGCTCCTCCATTCAAATCCCCCGCTGCGAGAAGTGTTCCCAAAGAGGGGCAGCTCTATACTGCGCATGTGCGAGAGAGCGGGCTAGTGCATGTGTGAGAGAGAGCAAGAGCGGGCTAGTGCATGTGTGAGTGTGTGAGAGAGGGAGAGTGTGCTAGTGAGTGTGTGAGAGAGAGTGGGCTAGTGCATGTGTGAGAGAGAGAGAGAGAGCATGCTAGTGAGTGTGTGAGAGAGAGAGCGTGCTAGTGAGTGTGACAACGCCCAAGGAAAGCCTTCTTCACATCCAAAATGGCAACATCTGGCTCCACTACTTCAGGAACCTCTACAAAGACATCCCAGAAAATGCCCAACGCCCGGAACAGAAACAAATAGCCGCAAAACTGAAGGACATGGAGGAGACAATCAAGGACTTTCAAAACCCTCTGGATACACCAATCACGATGGAGGAAATAAGAGAAAGAACAAAGCTGATAAAATGTAAGAAGGCCAGCGGTACCGATGGCATCCTGCCAGAGATGATCAAATACAGCCCCCCATATATACATGAGGCACTTGCAAGACTATCCAAAGTCAACCTGAGTGCGGGCTCCTTTCCTCAGGCCTGGAGTGAAGGCCTCATAACACCCATCTACAAGAATGGGGACAGATATGATCCAGAAAACTACAGAGGAATCTGTGTCAGCAGCACACTGGGGAAACTGTTTAACAGCATCATTAATAAAAGGATCCTCTCCTTCCTCACACAGCAGGACGTACTCAGCAAAAGCCAAGCTGGGTTCATGCCAAACCACCGCACAACCGACCACATCTACACACTGCACAGCCTTATCAAGCCCATGTCCACAGCTCATGCGGCAAATACACCACACCACCGACCACATCTACACACTGCACAGCCTTATCAAGACCCATGTACACTGCTCACACGGCAAATACACCACACCACCGACCACATCTCCACACTGCACAGCCTTATCAAGACCCATGTCCACAGCTCACACGGCAAATACACCCCACCACCAACCACATCTACACACTGCACAGTCTCATCATACCCATGTCCACTGCTCACATGGCAAATACACCACACCACCGACCACATCTCCACACTGCACAGCCTTATCAAGACCCATGTCCACAGCTCACACGGCAAATACACCGCACCACCGACCACATCTCCACACTGCACAGCCTTATCAAGACCCATGTCCACAGCTCACACGGCAAATACACCGCACCACCGACCACATGTACACACTGCACAGCCTCATCATACCCATGTCCACTGCTCACACGGCAAATACACCCCACCACCAACCACATCTACACACTGCACAGTCTCATCATACCCATGTCCACTGCTCACATGGCAAATACACCACACCACCGACCACATCTACACACTGCACAGCCTCATCATACCCATGTCCACAGCTCACACGGCAAATACACCGCACCACCGACCACATCTACACACTGCACAGCCTCATCAAGACCCATGTCCACAGCTCATGCGGCAAAATACACGCTTTGTGGATTTTAGGAAGGCGTTTGACTCGGTGTGGCACCCAGGCCTTTTCCTAAAACTCCTAGAGAGTGGAATAGGAGGTAGAACCTATGATGTTATTAATAGTTCATATACTGGGAACCAATGCAGTGTGAAAGTGGACGGGAAGAGTAGCGCGTTCTTCAAGCAGCATCGAGGAGTCAGGCAGGGCTGCAGTCTGAGCCCAACACTCTTTAACATATACATTAACCAACTGGCTGTAGCCCTGGAATCCTCCCCAGCACCAGGCCTCCTCCTTCATGACCACGAGGTGAAGTTCCTGCTGTATGCAGATGATCTCCTGCTGCTCTCCCCAACAGAAAGGGGCCTACAGGACAGCCTGGCAGTATTGGAGAGTTTCTGCACCACATGAGCACTGCCCATCAACCCAAAGAAGACAAAAGTGATGGTGTTCCAGAGGAAAAATCTAAAACCGCCCACCTCCTCATTTATATTAAATGGCTACCCACTGGTGACCACAAACAGTTACACCTACTTGGGGCTGGAAATTAACCAAACAGGGAGCTTTAAACCAGCAGTAGATGCCCTGAAGGAAAAAGCCTGCAGGACATTTTATGCCATCAGAAGGCAACTTTACCACCTAAAACCACCGGTGAGAGTCTGGGTGAAGATATTCGACAGCATCATCACCCCAATCCTGCTCTATAGCAGTGAGGTATGGGGCCCGGTCACCTACCCTGACCAATCAAAATGGGATTCCAGCCCAACAGAAATCTTCCATCTAGAGTTCTGCAAGTATTTTCTCCAAGTCCATCGCAGCACTTCGAACTCAGCCTGCCGGGCAGAGCTAGGCAGATTCCCACCATGACTGACTATCCAGCTGAGGGCGCTCTCATACTGGGCGCATATACAGAGCAGCAACCCCAGCACTTACCACCATAAACCTCACTGAGCCAGGGTGGGGAGGCCATACCACGCGCTCTCAAGCAAAGCATCAGCAGCCAGCCCAGCCAAAACCACCAACACAGTCTGACAAAAGCCCAAATAAAAGGAACAATAGAAATCTGCAAGGACCAATACCTAGAGGAATGGAGAAGTGACATAAAGAACTCCCAGAAACTCACTATCTACCAATCACTACAGAGGGAGTACACAATGGCCCCATATCTGGAGAGGCTACACCACCACAAAGATAGACAGGCCTTGAGCCTGTACCGTCTGAGCGCCCACAACCTGGAGATAGAGACAGGGCGACACAGACAGACATGGAAGCCCCAGGAGGAGAGACTGTGCAGGCAATGTGACCAGGGGCCCTGTAGGATGAGGCCCACTTCCTGCTACACTGCAGCAAATATACACCGTTGAGGACCGCCCACTTCCAGAGACTCTCCGCCCACATCCCAGATTTTCCCTCACAGATGAGGAGAGGAAGCTCTATATCCTACTGGGGGAAGAGGAAACAACCGTGCAAATAGCAGCCCCATATATCACTGCCTGCCACCAACTGAGAGGAACATGATACCACATGGACTGTATAACCCCATACTCACCTATGGACTGTATATCTATACCCCCCTCCCCTATGGACTATATATCTCATCCCCCATACCATCCATTACATCCTCCACACTCCTATGGACTGTATACCTATATCCTTCCCTTATTCCCACAATTCCCCCCCCCCCCCCCCCGTGTTAATGTTTTGTTTTGCTTTGACAATGGTAAATTTATTTGGTCCTGCCAATAAAGCTTTTTTGGATCGGATTGGAGTGTGTGAGAGAGAGAGCGTGCTAGTGCAAGTGTGTGAGAGAGAGAGAGCGTGCTAGTGCAAGTGTGTGAGAGAGAGAGAGCGTGCTAGTGCATGTGTGAGTGTGTGAGTGAGAGAGCGTGCTAGTGCATGTGCGAGTGTGTGGGAGAGAGCGTGCTAGTGCATGTGCGAGTGTGTGGGAGAGAGCGTGCTAGTGCATGTGCGAGTGTGAGAGAGAAGAGAGCGTGCTAGTGCATGTGCGAGTTTGAGAGAGAGTGTGCTAGTGCATGTGCGAGTGTGAGAGCGTGCTAGTGCATGTGCGAGTGTGAGAGAGCGTGCTAGTGCATGTGGGAGTGTGTGAGAGAGAGCGTGCTAGTGCATTTGCGAGTGTGAGGGAGGGAGCGAGCTAGTGCATGTGCGAGTGTGTTGGAGAGAGCGTGCTAGTGCATGTGCGAGTGTGAGAGAGCGTGCTAGTGCATGTGCGAGTGTGTAAGAGAGCGTGCTAGTGCATGTGGGAGTGTGTGAGAGAGAGCGTGCTAGTGCATTTGCGAGTCTGAGAGAGGGAGCGAGCTAGTGCATGTGCGAGTGTGTGGGATAGAGCATGCTAGTGCATGTGCGAGTGTGTGGGATAGAGCATGCTAGTGCATTTGCGAGTGTGTGGGATAGAGCATGCTAGTGCATTTGCGAGTGTGTGGGAGAGCGCGAGCTAGTGCATGTGCAAGTGTGTGGGATAGAGCGTATGAGCGAGAGCATGCTAGTGCATGTACGAGTGTGAGAGTATGCTAGTGCATGTGTGAGTGTGTGGGAGAGTGTGCTAGTTCATGTGCGAGTGTGAGAGAGAGCATGCTAGTGCATGTGCGAGTGTGAGAGAGAGCTTGCTACTGCATGTGGTAGTGTGTGGGAGAGAGTGTGCGTGTGCTTGTGCATGTGGGAGTGTGAGAGAGAGCTTGCTACTGCATGTGGGAGTGTGTGGGATAGAGCGTGCTGGTGCATGTGGGAGTGTGAGAGATCATGCTAGTGCATGTGGGAGTGTGAGAGATCATGCTAGTGCATGTGCGAGTGTGAGAGATCATGCTAGTGCATGTGCGAGTGTGAGAGAGAGAGCGTGCTAGTGCATGTGGGGGTGTGTGGGAGAGAGCGTGCTAGTGCATGTGGGAGTGGGTGGGAGAGAGCATGCTAGTGCATGTGCGAGTGTGAGAGAGAGAGCGTGCTAGTGCATGTGGGGGTGTGTGGGAGAGAGCGTGCTAGTGCATGTGGGAGTGGGTGGGAGAGAGCATGCTAGTGCATTGTGTGAGTGTGAGAGAGCATGCTAGTGCATGTGCAGTGGAGCAGGCACTGTTTTGGAGCTCTCAGGCTCCCAAAGACATCTGAAGCCTAAAGTAGCAGCAGAGAGGAGTCTCTGACCCATTGGTTGAAGGCTGCTAACAGAGGAGCCAGCGGGGGAATGAGGGCACCGGGAGAGGAACAGGAAGTCTCTATAGGACTCAGAGCCTTCTCTCTCCTTAGGTAAGTATATGTTTTTGTTTTTTTTAATCACTTCAAACTCCCTGTAAAACACAATGCACATAAAGTGCTCAGTGCAAATTAGTGCAGATCACAGGAGAAAACTTGCCCCCTTCTCCAATTCCTGACCAGGTTTCAGCCTTATGTTGTCAGCAGGGGATATATATTTAACCAGTTCAGGACCACAGGCTTACACTCCACTAGTGACCAGGCTATATTTTTACAAGTTAGTGCTCTGCAGCTGCACAAGCATACTACGTAGCACACAAATTAATCCCCCCTCTCCTTTTCTGCCCACCAACAGAAATCTCTGTTGGTGGGCAGAGCAGTGTTCTCTCTGATCACTGCTGCCTTGTTTGTTTATTTTGTTTTTTATTTGGGTGTTTTTTTTTTAATTTCTCTATTTTCCTTTTTTTTTTTTTTTTTCTCCCCTCCCTCCCTCCTTCCCTGCCAGCCAATCAGAGCGATCCTTTCTTCTAGGCATCAGCCTATCAGAGGAGATCACGATCAGAGCCTCTCCAGGGGACAGCTGAGTGACACGGCTGTCCCCAGTGCAGCGCTGCAGTAGATCGCAGGGCTGTATAATGTAAATAACAGTCTCCTAGCGGCAATCGCACAGCTCCATCACTCAAGCAGGGATGCACTCGCAGTGGTGCGCGCAATCCCCTGTAACACCCCGCCCCAGGACTGGACGCCGTTCTGCGTTAGGCGGTCCTGGGGCTGCCACCTTCCCGACGCTTATGGGTGTTAGGCAGTCGGGAAGGGGTTAATGCACACTCTACACCCCCCCCCCAGATCTTCCCCAGGAAATAGTGTTTCCCCCAGGTAATAGTGTTTCCCCAGGTCTCCCCCAGGTAACAGTGTTTCCCCAGGTATCCCCCAGGTAACAGTGTTCCCCCAGATCTCCCCCAGGTAACAGTGTTTCCCCAGGTCTCCCCCAGGTAACAGTGTTTCCCCAGGTCTCCCCCAGGTAATAGTGTTTGCCCAGGTCTCCCCCAGCTAATAGTGTTCCCCCAGATCTCCCCCAGGTAACAGTGTTTCCCCAGGTAATAGTGTTTCACCAGGTCTCCCCCAGGTAACAGTGTTTCCCCAGAGCCCCTGCAGAGTACTTGGGGCAGCGGAGCAAACTCCCCCGTCTGGCCAGCATGCTCCCCCCAGTCTGTGTCCTTCTCTCTCCATCTCTCTGGTGCCTGTTCTCTGTGACCTGGCAGCTTGTTATGTGAGAATGTACATGCTAACAAAACCAAATTGGGCAAGCACCATCAACCAAACCCCAAGTACAGTGTGTTGCAAAAGTATTCGAAGTTTTCCACATTTTGTCACATTACTGCCACAAACATGCATACATTTTATTGGAATTCCACGTGAAAGACCAATACAAAGTGGTGTACATGTGAGAAGTGGATCGAAAATCATATATGATTCCAATCCTTTTTTTACAAATAAATAACTGCAAAGTGGGGTGTGCGTAATTATTCGGCCCCCCGAGTCAATACTTTGTAGAACCACCTTTTGCTGCAATTACAGCTGCCAGTCTTATAGGGTATGTCTCTACCAGCTTTGCACATCTAGAGACTGAAATCCTTGCCCATTCTTCTTTGCTAAACAGCTCCAGCTCAGTCAGATTAGATGGACAGCGTTTGTGAACAGCAGTTTTCAGATCTTGCCACAGATTCTCGATTGGATTTAGATCTGGACTTTGACTAGGCCATTCTAACACATGGATATGTTTTTTTTTAAACCATTCCATTGTTGGCCTGGCTTTATGTTTAGGGTCATTGTCCTGCTGGAAGGTGAACCTCTGCACCAGTCTCAAGTCTTTTGCATCTCCAAGAGGTTTTCTTCCAAGTTTGCCCTGTATTTGGCTCCATCCATTCTTTCCATCAACTCTGACCAGCTTCCCTGTCCCTGCTGAAGAGATGCACCCCCAGAGCATGATGCTGCCACCACCATATTTGACAGTGGGGATGGTGTGTTCTGAGTGATGTGCAGTGTTAGTTTTCTGCCACACATAGCGTTTTGCATTTTGGCCAAAAAGTTTCATTTTGGTCTCATCTGACCAGAGCACCTTCTTCCACATGGTTGCTGTGTCCCCCACATGGCTTGTGGCAAACTGCAAACGGGACTTCTTATGCTTTCTGTTAACAATGCCTTTCTTCTTGCCACACTTTCATAAAGGCCAACTTTGTACAGTGCATGGCTAATAGTTGTCCTATGGACAGATTCCCCCACCTGAGCTGTAGATCTCTGCAGCTCGTCCAGAGTCACTCACCATGGGCCTCTTGACTGCATTTCTGATCAGCGCTCTCCTTGTTCGGCCTGTGAGTTTAGGTGGATGGCCTTGTCTTGGTAGTTATATAGTTGTGCCATACTCCTTCCATTTTTGAATGATCGCTTGAACAGTGCTCCGTGGGATGTTCAAGGCTTTGGAAATCTTTTTGTAGCCTAAGCCTGCTTAAAATTTCTCAATAACTTGATCCCTGACCTGTCTTGTGTGTTCTTTGGACTTCACTGTGTTTTTGCTCCCAATATTCACTAGAAAACCTCTGAGGCCCTCACAGAGCAGCTGTATTTGTACTGACATTAGATTACACACAGGTGCACTCTATTTAATCATTAGCACTCATCAGGCAATGTCTATGGGCAACTGACTGTACTCAGACCAAAGGGGGCCGAATAATTATGCACACCCCACTTTGCAGTTATTTATTTGTAAAAAATGTTTGGAATGATGTATGATTTTCGTTCCACTTCTCATGTGTACACCACTTTGTGTTGGTCTGTCATGTGGAATTCCAATAAAATTGATTCCTGTTTGTGGCAGTAATGTGACAAAATGTGGAAAACTTCAAGGGGGCCGAATACTTTTGCAACCCACTGTATATGGGTGGTGAAGGAGTGTGCAGGAAGGAGCCATAAGCAAGACCACACAGTATACCAAAGAAGTTCCCTAGAAAAACTGCACCACTCCAAACTAATCTGCAGTACTAAATCATCTTTATTAACACAAAGGTATAAAAACAGATCAAGGGGATGACAGTCATAATGATCACACAGTAAATAACATAAAGTACACATATAAAAAGGAGGGTATAAATATCCACAAAAACCTGAGTCAGTACAAAAAATCCACTCAATATAGTCATATAATACATACATGGATCAAAAATGATGAGGTAGAGAAGGGAACAAAGTCCCCAAGTGTGCAACCAGCAGAAATAAAGTGCATAGGCGTGCATAGCTGATCAAACGTAAATAGTGTAGTAAAGTGACATTTTAGGAGGAAAATGTTCCCAAGGAACTGGTACCCAAATGGGGACAACAGTAAAGTGCAACGTGATAATATAGACGATGGGCAAAGAAGGTGAGAAATGTTGTATAGTAGTGAGTAGCTGAAAGCCAGTCAGAGGGAAAGAGCTCAGGAGGTGAATGAAGAAATGTAGAGAAGATTGTAGTGAGAAGCTGGGAGCTTACCAGAGGGGGGAGGAGACTCAGGAAGAATGTGGGCAGTACCCCTATAACAGCTGGCCGTCGCGATTCGCCGCCTAAACTTAGTGGCTTCTTCCGGGCATGTTTAGCTGAGAAAGGCACTGGGCTTCTAAAGAACAAGCGACACCCATGCTAGCCTAGAAATAAAAATACATATATAAGAAGATAAATACTACTTCTACTTACATAACAGATGTATTGTGCTATCCATGTATTGATTCCACTGAATTTTATAAAGGAAAAGCAGAAAATCTTATTCTAGGCAGTGGCCATCTTGCCAAGCTAATGCTGACATCATATCCTCCCTGACTCTTTCCCCCCTCCCTTCTCTTGCTTATTGTGTATTCATTAGCTGCCCTCCTCCCAGAGTCTTCAGACACTCCCACTGAGGTGTATACTAACAACTGCACTGTCTTTTTTTTATTTACACATCCAATCACTGAGTCACCTCAGCCTTGCTTGTAAACACAAGTAATCAGAGGGTGTTTCTGATAAGCAGCTAGGCAGGGAAATAAATGGAAGAGGAGGAATATATTATAGATAAAAATAACTCCCAGCATTCAACTCTTTGGCACTAGGGCCAGTGCTCCTAAAGTATGTGATAACTCTAAACCATAACAGCAGAAAATGTTTTTCAAGTTTTGAATGCAGGATTAGCATCTTTATCACTTAATACACTCAGACCAATTGCTGTTGAAATTTGATTTTTATGGTGACAATACCGCTTTAAACTAATCGGAGGACCTGGGTAGGTGGGTGAAATGGGCGTGGCAAACCTAATTTGTATACGTGGCCATGCATAACGAGGATGTGTCTGCAGTGCTGAAAGCACCGCATCACTTCCTCTTCCTGTGGTAGGGGGCCTCCTGGGAAATGTAGTGCTAGGTGAATAACAAAAGGAAAATAGAGATGAAGTAGACGGGCATAAGACTACCCAGAGATAGGAACAGTAATATAATTAACCACACTAGATAAACAATAAACATTAAATCACAAAATGATTACGATAGTGGAAAGCACCAGCTATTTCCACCACGGATATATGAAAGTAAATGGAAATGCAAGCAAATGTCGCCATGTACAGGCCAACAAAAATATTGGCACATACAGACAATTGTATGAGGATAAACACTATGTTGAATAACAATATAAAAAAAGTATGAATGCATATTAATCACAATTTATTAAAATAAACAGATCTAGAATAATCTTGAACAGTTCAGTAAAGCATTATAGAGGTATCAGGAGGAAGTCTGGAGAATCCCACAGTAGATAACCATCCCACAGCAAATGCATCAATACAGGACCAGCAGAGCAATGAGCATTACAACTGGAGGAAAAATACAGGAAAAAAACAACAATTATTAAGATCTTTTAAGACAACCACAGAAGGAGAGGATGGAGAGACCGAGGTAGCCCATCCATGGAGGAAAGAGCAGATTGCTGAAAACAGCCTAGTGCAATAAATGGGAAGTACTATAAATCACCACAATATACTGCAAAATACACACAAAGAGATGGAACAATATAAAAACACATGAATATATATTAGAATGAGGTGAAGACTACTCACCTAACCCACACCTCAAAGGTCATACATAATAGACAGGAGAAATCTGCCAAGCATAGACACCGCGTGTGGTGATAGGACAATCACCATATGGAGGGAAGGGTCCACTCACCATGGGCCCTACCCAACCAACACACGGGATTAGTGTAAGAAACCTAGAAATGAAAAAATCTTCATTTAGACCTACCAGGGATCTTGATCCCAATTCATGGATCCACTTTGTTTCATGTCTCAGGAGATTCTATGCTGCCACCCTGGAAGAAAAAAAGAGACGTTTTAGTCCACACACAGTCCAACCAGCTGTATTGCCCCCATGCCGTTGCAAGGCGTGATCTGCCACCGGAGTAAGTGATTTACCCTCTATAAAGTGTCTTTCTGCCAGACATTTGGTGGAAAGATGCTTCTGTATTCTAGTTTTGTGCTTGTTCGTAGTTTGACCAACGTGAAACAAGTTACATGGACATCCTAGTAAGTAAACCACAGCCTCAGTCTGGCAGTTTATATATTCCTCAATTTGATGGATCTTTTGTGTCTTCGGGCTGGTCACATTTCTGGTGGGTACCATGAGTGGACCAATATTACAGCGACCACAGGGAAAGCGCCCATTAACCCCACGTCCTCTTGTATGTGGTCTTTGGAAATGGCTTCTACACAGTTTGTCTCTTAATGTGGGGGCTTTCTTGGCCATTCCCCTAACGTACACATAATCTGGCAGCTGTTCCCCAAACATACACATAATGTGGCAGCTGTTCCCCTAACATACACATAATCTGGCAGCTGTTCCCCTAACATACACATAATCTGGCAGCTGCTCCCCAAAATACACATAATCTGGCAGCTGTTCCCCTAACATACACATAATCTGGCAGCTGTTCCCCTAACATACACATAATCTGGCAGGAGCCGTTCCCCTAACATACACATAATCTGGCAGCAGCCGTTCCACTAACATACACATAATCTGGCAGGAGCCGTTCCCCTAACATACACATAATCTGGCAGCAGCCATTCCCCTAACATACACATAATCTGGCAGCTGTTCCCCAAAATACACATAATCTGGCGGCAGCCGTTCCCCTAACATACACATAATCTGGCAGCTGCTCCCCAAAATACACATAATCTGGCAGCTGTTCCCCTAACATACACATAATCTGGCAGCTGTTCCCCTAACATACACATAATCTGGCAGCTGTTCCCCTAACATACACATAATCTGGCAGCTGTTCCCCTAACATACACATAATCTGGCAGCTGTTCCCCAAAATACACATAATCTGGCAGCAGCCGTTCCCCTAACATACACGTAATCTGGCAGCAGCCGTTGCCCTAACATACACGTAATCTGGCAGCAGCCGTTCCCCTAACATACACATAATCTGGCAGCTGTTCCCCAAACTACATAACAGCGGTTCCACAAAAATGCAGACAGTCTGACAGCAGTTCCACCAAAATAGGTACCCCCAGCATAGGTAGCCAGGTCTATAGGTGTCCCCAGTATAAGTAGCCATGAGTATAGTAGTCCCCAGTATATGTAGCCAGAGGTATAGTTGCCCAGTATATGTAGCCAGGGATATATGTGCCCAGTATATGTAGCCAAGGGTATATGTGCCCAGTATATGTAGCCAGGGGTATATGTGCCCAGTATATGTAGCCAGGGGTATATGTGCCCAGTATATGTAGCCAGGGGTATATGTGCCCAGTATATGTAGTCAGGGGTATATGTACCCAGTATATGTAGTCAGGGGTATATGAGCACAGTATATGTAGCCAGGGATATATGTGCCCAGTATATGTAGTCAGGGGTATATGTGCCCAGTATATGTAGCCAGGGGTATATGTGCCCAGTATATGTAGCCAGGGGTATATGTGCCCAGTATATGTAGCCAGGGGTATACTGTATGTGCCCAGTATATGTAGTCAGGGGTATATTGGCCCAGTATATGTAGTCAGGGGTATATGTACCCAGTATATGTAGTCAGGGGTATATGTGCCCAGTATATGTAGCCAGGGGTATATGGGCCCAGTATATGTAGCCAGGGGTATATGGGCCCAGTATATGTAGTCAGGGGTATATGTGCCCAGTATATGTAGTGAGGGGTATATGTCCCAGTATATGAAGCCAGGGGTATATGTCCCAGTATATGTAGCCAGGATATATGTGCCCAGTATATGTAGCCAGGGGTATATGTGCCCAGTATATGTAGCCAGGGGTATATGTGCCCAGTATATGTAGCCAGGGGTATATGTGTCCAGTATATGTAGCCGGGGTATATGTGCCCAGTATATGTAGTCGGGGGTATATGTGCCCAGTATATGTAGTCAGGGATATATGTGCCCAGTATATGTAGTCAGGGGTATATGTGCCCAGTATATGTAGCCAAGGGTATATGTGCCCAGTATATGTATTTAGGGGTATATGTGCCCAGTATATGTAGTCAGGGGTATATGTGCCCTCCCAGTATATGTAGCCAGGGATATATGTGCCCAGTATATGTAGCCAGGGGTATATGGGCCCAGTATATGTAGTCAGGGGTATATGTGCCCAGTATATGTAGTGAGGGGTATATGTCCCAGTATATGAAGCCAGGGGTATATGTCCCAGTATATGTAGCCAGGATATATGTGCCCAGTATATGTAGCCAGGGGTATATGTGCCCAGTATATGTAGCCAGGGGTATATGTGCCCAGTATATGTAGCCGGGGTATATGTGCCCAGTATATGTAGTCGGGGGTATATGTGCCCAGTATATGTAGCCAGGGGTATATGTGTCCAGTATATGTAGCCGGGGTATATGTGCCCAGTATATGTAGTCGGGGGTATATGTGCCCAGTATATGTAGTCAGGGATATATGTGCCCAGTATATGTAGTCAGGGGTATATGTGCCCAGTATATGTAGCCAAGGGTATATGTGCCCAGTATATGTAGTCAGGGGTATATGTGCCCAGTATATGTAGTCAGGGGTATATGTGCCCTCCCAGTATATGTAGCCAGGGATATATGTGCCCAGTATATGTAGCCAGGGGTATATGGGCCCAGTATATGTAGTCAGGGGTATATGTGCCCAGTATATGTAGCCAGGGGTATATGTGCCCAGTATATGTAGTCAGGGGTATATGTGCCCAGTATATGTAGTCAGGGTATATGTGCCCACCCAGTATATGTAGCCAGGGGTATATGTGCCCAGTATATGTAACCAGAGGTATATGGGCCCAGTATATGTAGTCAGGGGTATATGAGCCCAGTATATGTAGTCGGGGGTATATGTGCCCAGTATATGTAGTCAGGGATATATGTGCCCAGTATATGTAGTCAGGGGTATATGTGCCCAGTATATGTAGGCAAGGGTATATGTGCCCAGTATATGTAGTCAGGGGTATATGTGCCCAGTATATGTAGTCAGGGGTATATATGCCCTCCCAGTATATGTAGCCAGGGATATATGTGCCCAGTATATGTAGCCAGGGGTATATGGGCCCAGTATATGTAGTCAGGGGTATATGTGCCCAGTATATGTAGCCAGGGGTATATGTGCCCAGTATATGTAGCCAGGGGTATATGTGCCCAGTATATGTAGTCAGGGGTATATGTGCCCAGTATATGTAGTCAGGGTATATGTGCCCACCCAGTATATGTAGCCAGGGATATATGTACCCAGTATATGTAGCCAGGGGTATATGTGCCCAGTATATGTAACCAGAGGTATATGGGCCCAGTATATGTAGTCAGGGGTATATGAGCCCAGTATATGTAGTCAGGGGTATATGTGCCCAGTATATGTAGCCAGGGGTATATGTGCCCAGTATATGTAGCCAAGGGTATATGTGCCCAGTATATGTAGCCAGGGGTATATATGCCCAGTATATGTAGTCAGGGGTATATGTCCCAGTATATGAAGCCAGGGGTATATGTGCCCAGTATATGTAGCCAGGGGTATATGTGCCCAGTATATGTAGGCAGGGGTATATGTGCCCAGTATATGTAGCCAGGGGTATATGTGCCCAGTATATGTAATCAGGGGTATATGTCCCAGTATATGTAGCCAGGGGTATATGTGCCCAGTATATGTAGTCAGGGGTATATGTGCCCAGTATATGTAGCCAGTGATATATGTGTCCAGTATATGTAGCCAGGGGTATATGTACCCAGTATATGTAGCCAGGGGTATATGTGCCCAGTATATGTAGCCAGGGGTATATGTGCCCAGTATATGTAACCAGAGGTATATGGGCCCAGTATATGTAGTCAGGGGTATATGGGCCCAGTATATGTAGTCAGGGGTATATGTGCCCAGTATATGTAGTCAGGGGTATATGTCCCAGTATAAGTAGCCAGGGGTTTATGTCCCAGTATATGTAGTCAGGCGTATATGGGCCCAGTATATGTAGTCAGGGGTATATGGGCCCAGTATATGTAATCAGGGGTATATGTCCCAGTATAAGTAGCCAGGAGTATATGTCCCAGTATATGAAGCCAGGGGTATATATGTCCCATGATATGTAGTCAGGGGTATATATGTGCCAGTATATGTCCCAGTATATGTAGTCAGGGGTATATATGTCCCAGTATATGTAGTCAGGGGTATATATGTCCCAGTATATGTAGTCAGGGGTATATGTCCCAGTATATGTAGTCAGGGGTATATGTCCCAGTATATGTAGTCAGGGGTATATATGTGCCAGTATATGTAGTCAGGGGTATATATGTGCCAGTATATGTAGTCAGGGGTATATGTCCCAGTATATGTAGCCAGAGGTATATGTCCCCAGAATAGGTAGTCGGGTGTCCCCCGGCAGGAGGGGAGCAGCGCAGTGGAAGGAGAGCTGTGAGCAGCGGTGGGGAAGGGGGGCCATCCCTCCTCGTTCCGGCGCGAGCACTCCACTGCCGCTAGTCTGGTTTGGTCCAGACCAGAGCAGCGGCACGCAGATCCGGCGCCGGAACGAGCAAGAGGTAAGTCCCACCCGCTGCCAGCCACCCGCACGTTAGTTCTCACAGTGGGCTCTGTGTACTGACCTCATACTATGCCCCATTGTCTAGACCAGAGCAGCGGCACCCAGATCCGGCGCCGGAACGAGCAAGAGGTAAGTCCCGCCCACTACCAGCCGCCCGCATGTTAGTTCTCACAGTGGGCTCTGTGTACTGACCTCATACTATGCCCCATTGTCCAGACCAGAGCAGCGGCACCCAGATCCGGCGCCGGAACGAGCAAGAGGTAAGTCCCGCCCATTACCAGCCGCGCGGATGTTAGTTCTCACAGTGGGCTCTGTGTACTGACCTCATACTGAGCCCCATTGTCCAGACCAGAGCAGCGGCACGCAGATCCGGCGCCGGAACAAGCAAGAGGTAAGTCCCGCCCGCTGCCAGCCGCCCGCACGTTTGTTCTCACAGTGGGCTCTGTGTACTGACCTCATACTATGCCCCATTGTCCAGACCAGAGCAGCGGCACCCAGATCCGGTGCCGGAACGAGCAAGAGGTAAGTCCCGCCTGCTGCCAGCCGCCCGCACGTTAGTTCTCACAGTGGGCTCTGTGTACTGACCTCATACTATGCCCCATTGTCCAGACCAGAGCAGCGGCACCCAGATCCGGCGCCGGAACAAGCAAGAGGTAAGTCCCGCCCACTACCAGCTGCCCGCACGTTAGTTCTCACAGTGGGCTCTGTGTACTGACCTCATACTATGCCCCATTGTCCAGACCAGAGCAGCGGCACACAGATCCGGGGCCGGAACGAGCAAGAGGTAAGTCCCGCCCACTACCAGCTGCCCGCACGTTAGTTCTCACAGTGGGCTCTGTGTACTGACCTCATACTGAGCCCCATTGTCCAGACCAGAGCAGCGGCACGCAGATCCGGTGCCGGAACAAGCAAGAGGTAAGTCCCGCCCACTACCAGCTGCCCGCACGTTAGTTCTCACAGTGGGCTCTGTGTACTGACCTCATACTATGCCCCATTGTCCAGACCAGAGCAGCGGCACACAGATCCGGGGCCGGAACGAGCAAGAGGTAAGTCCCGCCCACTACCAGCTGCCTGCACGTTAGTTCTCACAGTGGGCTCTGTGTACTGACCTCATACTGAGCCCCATTGTCCAGACCAGAGCAGCGGCACACAGATCCGGGGCCGGAACGAGCAAGAGGTAAGTCCCGCCCACTACCAGCTGCCCGCACGTTAGTTCTCACAGTGGGCTCTGTGTACTGACCTCATACTATGCCCCATTGTCCAGACCAGAGCAGCGGCACACAGATCCGGGGCCGGAACGAGCAAGAGGTAAGTCCCGCCCACTACCAGCTGCCCGCACGTTAGTTCTCACAGTGGGCTCTGTGTACTGACCTCATACTATGCCCCATTGTCCAGACCAGAGCAGCGGCACACAGATCCGGCGCCGGAACGAGCAAGAGGTAAGTCCCGCCCCCTGCCAGCCGCCCGCACATTAGTTCTCACAGTGGGCTCTGTGTACTGACCTCATACTGTGCCCCATTATCCAGAAGGTTCAGAGACATCTTCCTATATCCCTCTCTATCCATAGTGACCACATTTCCACCTTTATCGGCAGGTGTTACCACAATGGACTCCCATGCAATTCACTTTTACTCCCAAGTTTTCTCCTGGGTGATATTTTCATACCTTGTCAGTAAAATGCATTTTACACCCCCAGCAAGTGAGAAAATACAATAATTGTGACAGTACTTTTTTATCTACTTTTGATTCTGATACTGATTAATTGCAAAGCACTCAAAAGTTATTGTAAAAAGAAGTTGAAGAATGATCTGGCAGGAGAAAAAGTAAATTGCAAATGGGCCTTTCTGTGTTAGTTCTCCCAGGACCATCCTTTCACAATCTGTGAGGTTCTCGTGTCTCTCATATCCCCCTCTATGTGTCTTTATTTCCAAGAGGTTTTACATCCTGTGTCACCATATTCACAAAGGTTTGTAAATGGGAGAATTGTGTCAGTTGCCAACTGCCCACTCCTGTCTCCCATCATTAGAGGCACAAGGTCTGCGAGTGCCTGCTGTGTCTCTGACTGCATAGCTCTTCTCTCTATGGTGAAGGTCTTACATCCTGTGTCACCATATTCACAAAGGTTTGTAAATGGGAGAATTGTGTCAGTTGCCAACTGCCCACTCCCGTCTCCCATCATTAGAGACACAAGGTCTGCGAGTGCCTGCTGTGTCTCTGACTGCATAGCTCTTCTCTCTATGGTGAAGGTTTTACATCCTGTGTCACCATATTCACAAAGGTTTGTACATAGGAGAATTGTGTCAGTTGCCAACTGCCCACTCCCGCCTCCCATCATTAGAGACGCAAGGTCTGCGAGTGCCTGCTGTGTCTCTGACTGCATAGCTCTTCTCTCTATGGTGAAGGTCTTACATCCTGTGTCACCATATTCACAAAGGTTTGTAAATGGGAGAATTGTGTCAGTTGCCAACTGCCCACTCCTGTCTCCCATCATTAGAGACACAAGGTCTGCGAGTGCCTGCTGTGTCTCTGACTGCATAGCTCTTCTCTCTATGGTGAAGGTTTTACATCCTGTGTCACCATATTCACAAAGGTTTGTACATAGGAGAATTGTGTCAGTTGCCAACTGCCCACTCCCGCCTCCCATCATTAGAGACGCAAGGTCTGCGAGTGCCTGCTGTGTCTCTGACTGCATAGCTCTTCTCTCTATGGTGAAGGTTTTACATGCAGAGATACAGTGGGATGCGAAAGTTTGGGCAATGTTGTTAATTGTCATGATTTTCCTGTATAAATTGTTGATGGTTACGATAAAAAATGTCAGTTAAATATATCATATAGGAGACACACACAGTGATATTTGAGAAGTGAAATGAAGTTTATTGGATTTACAGAAAGTGTGCAATAATTGTTTAAACCAAATTAGGCAGGTACATAAATTTGAAATGAAATCAATATTTAGTAGATCCTCCTTTTGCAGGAATGACAGCCTCTAAACGCTTCCTGTATATTCCCATGAGAGTCTGGCTTCTGGTTGAAGGTATTTTGGACCATTCCTCTTTACAAAACATCTCTAGTTCATTCAGGTTTGATGGCTTCCGAGCATGGACAGCTCAGCTCTAACTCACACCACAGATTTTCAATTATATTAAGGTCTGGGGACTGAGATGGCCATTCCAGAACATTGTACTTGTTCCTCTGCATGAATGCCTTAGTGGATTTTGAGCAGTGTTTAGGGTCGTTGTCTTGTTGAAAGATCCAGCCCCCGCGCAGCTTCAGCTTTTTCACTGATTCCTGGACATTGGTCTCCAGCATCTGCTGATACAGAGTGGAATCCATGCGTCCCTCAACTTTGACAAGATTCCCAATCCCAGCCCCACAGCAGGATGGAACCACCACCATATTTTACTGTAGGTAGCTGGTGTTTTTTTTGAAATGCTGTGTTGTTTTTCCTCCATGCATAAGGCCCCATGTTATGCCCAAATAACTCAATTTTAGTTTATTCCAAAATGAAGCTGGCTTTTCCAAATGTGCTTTAGCATACTGCAAGCGGCTCTGTTTGCGCTGTGGGCAGAGAAAATGCTTCCTCTACATACAGCATCTCCTTGTGTATGGTGTGCCGAATGGTTGAACGATGCACAGTGACTCCATCTGCAGCAAGATGATGGTGTAGGTCTTTGGTGCTGGTCTGTGGGTTGACTCTGACTATTCTCACCATTCCTCAATTCTGTTTATCCGAGATTTGTCTTGGTCTGCCACTTCGAGCTTTAACTTGAACTGAGCCTGTGGTCTTCCATTTCCTTAATATGTACCTAACTGTGGAAACGGACAGCTGAAATCTCTGAGACAGCTTTCTGTATCCTTCCCCTAAACCATGATAGTGAACAATCTCTTCAGGTCATTTGAGAGTTGTTTTGAGATCCCCATGTTGCTATTCTTCAGAGAAATTTAAAAGAGGAGGGAAACTTACAATTGATCCCCTTAAATACAATTCTTATAATTGGATTCACCTGTGTATGTGTGACGGATTGCGGAGAAGCAGCCGCGCGTTCTGACAGTGAGGCGGCGGTCTCCGTGCACAGAGCGGCGGTTTCCTCGCAGCAACATGCGTCTGGTTTGTCTGGACCCAGTAGTGCACACAGATGTAGAGCTACGCGCGCGCGCGCGCCGCAAGACAGGCTCTTTATGCCAATAGGAGAAGGGTCAGCTGATCGAGGCGGTCAGATGATCCCAGCTCAGCAGATGATTGGTTGATGGGAGCTGGGCGGCACTGGGGAGCGCTTCACTATATATATCTCTTGCTGTTCAGTTGCTGGTTGTCTGGCGTTGTGAATACCTATGTGTTAGCACTCAGACCTTAGTCAGATCCTTCAGTGTGGTGGAACCAGGTGGACCTGGGAATCCACACTTAGCCAGTTTACTGTGTTATTCTTTAGACCAGTTCCAGGGTGTAGAGACCACGGACCTCACACCCCAGACTAGGAATACTGTGTATCATCTGTGTTATTCCTTAGACCAGTTCCAGGGTGTAGAGACCACGGACCTCACACCCCAGACTAGGAATACTGTGTATCATTTGTGTTATTCCTTAGACCAGTTCCAGGGTGTAGAGACCACGGACCTCACACCCAGACTAGGGAACTTGTGTTATTGTTCTGTTATACATCAGACTAGTTCCAGGGTGTAGAGACCACGGACCTCACACCCAGTCTAGGGAACTTGTGTTATACATCAGACTAGTTCCAGGGTGTAGAGACCACGGACCTCACACCTAGACTAGGGAACTTGTGTTATACATCAGACTAGTTCCAGGGTGTAGAGACCACGGACCTCACACCCAGACTAGGCATTGTTTGATATCTGTTATGACATATTGCTGTCCTGACTACTCCTCTGATCTCTGATTCGGTACCTTGCACTTCTGATATTCCGTTGCCAAACCCTGCTTGCCTTGGATACCAAATCAGCTTCCTGTCTTTGTACTTTATCTGTCTGTGTGTTGCTGACCCGGCCTGCCCGACCTTTCTGGCTGTCACCCACCCCTTGGGTGCTCAGTCTTCCTGCAGGGGCCCCCTGCTCCTCAGAGGGGGCACTGCTGCTAAACCAGTCAGGGTCTCCTCCTCCTGGAGCTCTTGACTGCAGTAGAGTCTGTCTCTACATATTGGACCACCTGCTACCCCGGTGGTCCAATTCCTACTGTTAAACCAAACACTTACACGCTTCAGGTGTCCAGAGGTTAGCAATATATCTGTATTATCGGTGATTCTGCAGATCATCAATAATCAGGTATATATCTGTATTCTTGGTGATACTGCAGATCACCAATAATCAGATTCTCTCTGCGTGCTGACACCGATCGTTACAGTATGTAGGTCAGGGGTCACTGAGCTTACCAAGACACTTTGAGTTCCAATAATTAGTTCTAAAGGTTTTGGAATTGATAAAATGACAACAGTGCCCAAATTTATGCACCTGCCTAATTTTATTTAAACAATTATTGCACACTTTCTGTAAAACCAATAAACTTCATTTCACTTCTCAAATATCACTGTATGTGTCTCCAATATGATATATTTAACTGACATTTTTTTATCAACGATTTATACAGGAAAATCATGACGATGTTGCCCAAACTTTTGCATCCCACTGTAAATATCTTTCACCCATTCAAAAGAACAGAAATCAGAACTTCATGCAAACCTTTATCAAGGATCTCCATTTGGCCGGGGATAGGGGGACAGGTGGACAGGTTAATGATCTTAGGGGTGCCGTAACATTCAATATCTCCCTCTACCACCTGCTCGTGGGGTCCCCCCTCTTTTTCCCTGTATATCCCCCTTTTTCCTGATTTCTCAGTTTGTGTGGGCGGGCCTCTCTGTGACCAGCTGCACACTTTGGGGTTGATTCATTAAGTGGCGCTGTTACAGCAGGGTGAGATACAGGGCAGCATGGCGATTTATATGCAGCACTCGCATGCTATGTGCAGTAGTGCTACGTGGCGTGTGGTGCTAAGTTACGGGCGCTCCTTCTACACGCGCTTCTACAAGGTGCCTCACTCTCCTTCACGTAGCGCGAGATGTGAAGTATTGTGACCGCGATACTTCACTGGCGTGGCCGCTACTGCGTCAGCGTAGCGTGCAAGGGCTGTATTTAAGGCACGATGCTGCCATTTAACTCACGGTGCTGTAGCAACACCAGTTAATGAATCAACCCCTTTGTGTTTTCTCCTAAAATAACCTTGTGGTTTGGCCACTAGTGAGGGATCTCGGGCCGCTGGTTGTCAGTCCTTTGGTTGTTTTTGGGGTGTCTAGGTTTCCCCCTCCCTCATTTGGGGCGGGCCCACTGGGAATCAAACTCTGATTGGGACTCTTCCCTGGTGTCTGTTGCTGTTGATTCACCCTCCTGTCTCAGCCCCTCTATCTCTCCAATTGTATACTTTCCCCCACTCTGAAATCCTCCGTATCTCTCTGAAAGTTTTGTGGGTTTTGGTTTTTTTTTTTTTTGCATTTCATGCCGTTAATGCAAAGACATTTTATTCTTGCAACGAATGGTGTCAGCACACAGAGAATATCTGATTATTGGTGATCTGCAGTATCACCAATAATACAGATGCTATACCTGATTATATGGTGATCTGCAGAATCACCAATAATACACGTATAGCTTGACACAGGACACCTAATGTAGTGTACGTGTTTGGTGCAACAGTAAGATAAGTGATCTCCCGAGGAGCGGGAGATGCAGACACCACTGCAACCGAGAATTCCCTGAAGAGCAGGGAATTGGACTCCACTGCAGCCAGTGGACACCTGAGGAGCAGGTGGCCTCTGACTACGTCGAAACTAACCTCTTACAAGGAAGAGATGGAGACTGTACTGCAGCCAGGGATTCCCTGATGGATTTGGGAATCAGGCCGTACTGCAGCCAAGGATTCCCTGATGGGCTGGGAATCAGACTGTACTACAGCCAGTGGACTCCTATGGGTTAGAGCCCTCTGACTGGACTGCAGGAGGTCTTCCTGTGGAGCAGGTAGCCTTTACAGTAAATGGACACCTAGAGGGTTGGTGTCGTAGGGAGTACAGTGAGGCTGCTCACCCAAGGGACGAGTGACAGCCAGAAGGGTCATACAGGCCGAGTCGGCAACACACGAGCAGATAAAGTACATAAACAGAAGACTGATACGGTATCCGGGTTCAGGCAAGATTGGCAACGGGTAGACAGATAGGCAAGGTACTGAATCAGTAAGCAGGAGAGTGGTCTGCCAAGCCAGGGATCATAACAGGTAACCGTATAGCACAATCCTAGTATGAGGTGTGTGGTCCTTGGTCTCAACACCCGGGAACTAGTCTAAATAATAACAGTAGCAACACAGTTCCTAATCTTAGGTGTGAGGTCCTTGGTCTCAACACCCTGGAACTAGTCTAGATAATAACAGTAGTAACACAGCTCCTAAACTTAGGTGTGAGATCCTTGGTCTCAACACCCGGGAACTAGTCTAGATAATAACAGTTATAATAATACAATAGAGGTAAAGTGGAATCTGGCTAAGTGTGAATTCCCAGCTCCAGCTGGTTCTAACACACTGTAAGATCTGACTGAGGTCTGAGTGCTCAAACGTAAGTATTCGCAACGACAGACAACCTGCAACTGAGAAGCAAGTCCTATATATACTTGCAGCGCTCCGCAGCGCCGCCCCAGCCACTCAGCCAATCCGGAGTCCAGCTGGGATCAGCTGATCGGCCTGATCAGCTGATTCCCCTTCTGCTGGCATAAAGGTCCTGTCGCCTGGCACGCGCACGCGTAGCTCTCCATCTGTGTGCACTAGAAGGACCAGGCGAACCAGTGACATGTTGCTGCGCGGAAAACGCCGCCGGCTTGCACGTGGAGACAGCCGCCCTGCCGCTTTCTTGCAATAAATTAATTCTGTAATTTATTGTCACATTTCCCAACATTGGGCTGTGTTTTGTGTTTCCAGGTTGCCTGCTGCTCCTCACACAGTTTACTAGACCCACGATCTGCTCTCCTTTGTTTCTGATCTCTGAGCTCCATCAGCTCTAAAGCACATTTTGTCTTTAGCCTCCCTGGCGGTATGATTCCTTCTGGATTTCAGGGTATAAAATCGGTGCAATCTTTTGTATGCTTTTAGATCCTAAAACCTGGAAATAATCATGCTGCTAGGGAGATCTGCAGCAGCCCCAGCACTCACCTCCCTGGGATCCAGCGCTGCAGTTTTCCCTCCGTCCTCCGGGTGGCGCTGTAACCCTGTAGTGAGTTTGCCGGCTGTCGTCAAGACGACAGACTGTGATCTCACCAGGGGGAAGCAGAGCCTTGGAGGAGAGGAAGAAGAATGGCGGCCGATGTCGGGATCCCTCGGGAGGTGAGTAAAAACGCCGCTGCGTGCATTGCTCTGCATAGACCTCCCGAGTTCAGCTCGGGGTTACCGCTCCTGGCTTGTTTTTTCCACCGCGAGCTGAACTTGTGATTACCGCTAAGGAGGTTACATTTTAAGTTTGAAAGATGTCTTTAATACCCACTTGTGGATCCTGGACGTGAGGCTCCTGTCCTGTAGTAAAAGCTGCTGCCGCAATCGTGTGTGTAATCATTCACATAAAGCTAAGCGGGAAAAGAAGTGTTCTGGATAAACACCCTCAGAGCGTTGTTTCCAGAGGGACCAACAAGTGGAGCGTGTGCTCTGATTTTCTGGGCCAAACCCCCCCCCCCCCCATTCACTATATGATGGTCGTGTTACGGTTCTTTTGCCTACTATATATATTATGGTTACTTCTGATAGAAGAATGTGCATGTTCTTACCATAATGTCAGGAACCAGCCCCATATAAGTAACATGCTACTCTGTATATTATTGTGCTTACCCCCATGTATTGCTATGTTCTGCATGACTGTACAATAATCACCATGTATATCACCGCAAGCACTTCAGGCTCATTCACACTACAGGCGGTTTTGTGTTTCTTTTTTTAAGCGCTGGCGATTTTTCAAAATCACCCTGAAAGCGATTGTGCAATGATTCTCTATGAGAGAGTTCACATCTGAGCGGTTCGTTTCTGATCCGCTCAGAAAAGTGCTGCATGGACCATTTACAGGGCGGTTTTGCCTCAATGGAAGGTATAGGGAAATCGCAAAACGCTTGTAAAAGCGCTTTGCATAGCAATTTCCCAGCACTTTTAAGAATAAATACATTATATTTATTATTTTCCGGTTCAAAGAGTTCACTTCATGACTGATATCAGGAAGTGAAAAAATAAATCAAATCGCTCTGCAAAACCACTTAGAGAAGCGCTTTCACAAATAACGCAGCGCAAAGAAATCACCAGAAATCGCAAAAAAAAAAAAAGCATACAAAAAGCCAACGCAAACATTAATGCTATCGTAACGCAATGTGAATGAGGCATTACACTTTACTGTTAAAGTACACCTGAGGTGATGTGTGACATGATGAGATAGACATCTGTCTATCCAAGCACACAAATAACTGTGTTGTGTTCCTTTTTTTCTTTCTCTGTCTGAAAGAGTTAAAGGGGAACTGAAGAGAGAGGTATATGGAGGCTGCTATGTTTATTTCCTTTTAAGCAATACCAGTTGCCTGGCAGCCCTGCTGATCCTCTGCCTCTAATACTATTAGCCATAGCCCCTGAACAAGCATGCAGCAGATCAGGAGTTTCAGACTTTAAAGTCAGATCTGACCAGACTAGCTGCATGCTTGTTTCTGGTGTTAGTCAGATACTACTGCAGAGAAATAGACCAGCAGGGCTGCCAGGCAACTGGTGCATCAAAAGGAAATAAATATGGCAGCCTCCGTATACTTCTTACTTCAGTTCCCCTTTAAATATCAAGTATGTAAGTGGCTGACTCAGTCCTGACTCAGACAGGAAGTGACTACAGTGTGACCCTCACTGATAAGAAATTCCAACTATAAAACACTTTCCTAGCAGAATATGGCTTCTGAGAGCAGGAAAGAGATAGAAAGGGTGAAGAGTTCATAGATTTTAGCTCTGGCATACTTCAATGAATGTGTCATTGAGCAAAAACAATAAAACAGTTAAAACTTGAAAACAAGGTTTAAACATAAAATAGAACCATGGAATATCTTAAAAAGTCATTTTTAGGAGACAGTAGATAGAAACAATCATTTATTTAATTCGTTTATTTTCACTTCAGGTGTCCCTTAAGTTGGCCACACAGCATTCAAAAATTGTTTTATGTATTTCTTTTCAATTCACAGAGTACAATTCATTTTTCTGATTGATTGAATTTGTAACATTTCAAAAAATCTGACTGATGTATCACACACGTTTAATTTTTTCCCAATTATGAAAAAAAAATTGCATCTATAATTCAAGAAATTGACAATCAGAATCAGAATCAGAATCAACTTTATTCGCCAAGTACGACAGGAGCCGCACCTGGAATTTTTTGTGGACACAACGGCAATTGGCTTAACAGCAACAACTTGGTGAAAAGAAGATAAACAGATGATATCTACATACACACTACAACAGTTTGACGGTCAATAGCAGCAGTTGGCAAACAGCACATGGTACAGATCTTAGCTACAGAGACACCCTGACGTCAATTTAACAGGCAGCAGCAGTTCATAGATCAGATGGGCAGGACTATCTTATGTACAACATACAACATACATTTGTACGGTGGCATGTGGTGCAGCGTGGCCAGCTGGAGATAGTTCCTTCCGTGCTCGTATTCCGCACGGGGGTGGCAGAGGAAGATTAGGGGATGTCGGTTGGGAGAGTGCATGAATTAAGTAGGGCAACCGCTTGGGGAAAGAAGGTGTTTTTATGCCTCGTGGTTTTAGTGAGGATGGACCTATAACGGCGACCTAGAGGAAGGGGGACGAAGAAGCAACTGCCCGGGTGGGAGGGGTCTTGAGTGATCTTGTTTGCCCTGGACCTCATTCTTGATGATTGAAGGATGTCCAGGGGTGGCAGGGGTGACCCGATGATCCTCTCAGCAGCACTGATTACCCTTTGGAGTTTGTGCTTGTCCCTTGCATTAGCCCCGGAGTACCAGACAATGATGGAGGAGCAAAGGACAGACTCGATGGTGGCAGAGTAGAAGCTGATCATTAGCTCCTGCGACATCCCGAACTTCTTCAGCTGCCTGAGAAAGAACAGTCTCTGCTGGGCTTTCCTTTGAATTACGGAGGTGTTTACATCCCACTTCAGATTGTCCGTGATGGTGGTACCAAGGAACCGAGCGCTGTGTACTCTTGAGACCTCGGTACCATCAATGGAGACCGGATTGGGAGCCGGAGCGTTTCTTCTGAAGTCTACAATTAGTTCCACAGTTTTTGCTGTATTTAATACGAGTTTGTTTTCCTTACACCACCCGAGGATTCGCTCAATCTCCGTGCGATAATCGTGCTCACCGTTTTCATCTATGAGGCCTATTATGGTGGTGTCATCCGCAAACTTGATGACCTTGACAGAGTCAGCGGATGAGGTACAGCTGTTTGTGTACAGTGAAAAGAGAATCGGGGACAGCACACATCCTTGCGGGGCACCGGTGTTGGTGATTCTGGCACTGGAAGAGCAGCCGCCGATCTTGACTGTGACCTGTTCGTAAGGAAATCCTTGATCCAGGCGCAGGGGCATAACTAGGCCCCACCGGGCCCCCCCTGCAGATTTTCAGAGCGGGCCCCCCCCCCCCCCCCTGGGGCCCGCTCGGAGTTTTGTGGGTGCTGGAGGGGTGGCAGCATGAGGGGAAAGCCTTGCCCACAGTCGGCGGGGAGAGGGGTAGTTCCCCCCTCTCCCTCACCTCGGGGCTCTCCCCTCTGTGCTCCCCTCCAGCTCGTAAGTGTCTGTGGGGCTGTGGTGGGCAGCGAGCGGCGGGCAGATACATACCTGCTTCCGTGCGTTCCATCGGAGACTTCTCCCTCTAGCGGCTGACGTCACTTCCGGAAGTGACGTCAGCCGCTAGAGGGAGAAGTCGGCGATGGAACGCACGGAAGCAGGTATGTATCTGCCCGCCGCTCGCTGCCCACCACAGCCCCACAGACACTTACGAGCTGGAGGGGAGCACAGAGGGGAGAGCCCCGAGGTGAGGGAGAGGGGGGAACTACCCCTCTCCCCGCCGACTGTGGGTAAGGCTTTCCCCTCATGCTGCCACCCCTCCAGCACCCACAAAACGGCCCCAAGCGGGCCCCAGGGGGGGGCCGGGCCCCCCCGCGGGCGCAGGGGCTGCAGGGCCTATTCCTACGCCCCTGTCCAGGCGCACAGATTAGGGTCAACGCCAAGTCGTGCTAGGTTGTCATACAGGATGGTCGGACAGATGGTGTTAAAAGCGGAGCTGAAATCCAGAAGCAGGATCCTGGCGTAGGAGTTGGGTTTATCCAGATGTTTCATGACGTGTGCTAGACTGATGTTGATGGCGTCCTCCACGGACCGGTTTGGCCTGTATGCAAATTGCAGGGGATCTGTTTTGGTGGCGGTGTACCCCTTCAGATAGGGGAGGACCAGTCTTTCAAAGATTTTCATGATGATCGGAGTTAAGGCAACCGGTCTGTAATTGTTTAGATCCGTAACACCTGGCTTCTTGGGGACCGGAATGATATTCGCTTTCTTGAAGCAGGAAGGGACCTCGCTCACTGTCAGGGATCTGCTGAAGATAGAGGTTAGGATCGGGGCCAGCTGGCTTGCACAGATTTTCAGGCAGGTTGGGGATATGCCGTCCGGGCCTGGAGCCTTCCTGGTGTTGAGCTTCTGTAGGTACATTAGTACGTCAGCCTCCTGGACAATTACCGGTGCTTGGAGGTCAGTGGCAGCTTGGGGAGGTGTGTCAGGAGGCTCCTCGGGTGGGGATGAGATTGCTAGGTCCTCGGAGTGGGTGGGTAGGTGCTCGAACCTGCAGTAGAATTTGTTGAGCTCCTCGGCTAGCGCAGTGCTAGGAAGTGTGTGTTGGGGAGGGGGCTTGAAGTTTGTTGCTGCCCTGAGGCCTTTCCAAACTTCCCGTGTGTTGTTGGACTGAAGGTCCTGTCTTAGTTTGTTTGAGTAGTCCCGCTTGGCCACCTTCAGTTCTCGGTTCAAGGAGTTCCTGGCTTCCCTAAACTCCTCTGGGGTGCCGGTTTTGTGTGCTTCCTCTTTGATTTTCCGTAGGTGGCGTAACCTGCCATTGAACCAAGGTTTATTGTTTGGGAAGACTTTGATGTTCGTCGTTGGGATGCATGCCTCCTCGCAGAAGCGGATATAGGAGGTGACATTCTCCGTCCATTCATCTAGGCAGGGAGCCTCCAGGACCGACCAGTCCGTGCTGTCGAAGCAGGCTTGTAGTTGACCCTTGGCTTCCTCAGTCCACTTTTTAACAGTCCTGACCGTCGGCTTGGTAGTTTGAAGAAGCCTTCTGTAGGTGGGGATCAGGTGGATTAGGCAGTGGTCGGAGTTGCCTAGGGCAGCCCGGCGAGTAGCCTTGTACGCATCTTTAAGGACCGTGTAGCAGTGGTCCAAGGTGTTTTGGTTCCTGGTGGGGCAGGTGATGTGTTGCTTGTACCGAGGCAGCTCCTGGCGAAGGTTTGCTCTGTTAAAGTCTCCTAGGATGATGAAGAGGGAGTCCGGGAGGGAGGTCTCCCAAGCTGATATGGTGTCACTGAGTGTACGCAGGGCGATCTTGGTGTCCGCATCCGGGGGGATGTAGACGCCTGCCAGGACATAGGAGGTGAACTCTCTTGGTGAATACTGGGGCCTGCAGTTGATAAGAAGGATCTCTGCATCTGGAGAGCAGCTTCTGTGCAGGATGGTTGTGTTTGAGCACCAAGCGCCGTTGATGTAAAAGCAGATTCCGCCACCCTTACTTTTCCCTGAGAGAGCGGGGTCACGGTCTGCTCGGAAGAGATTGAAGCCCGGTAGGTCGAGGCAGTTGTCTGGGATCATGTCGCTTAGCCAGGTCTCTGTGAAGCAGAGAACCGGGGAGTTGCCTTCGATCGAGGGTTTGCTTCCAAGTAATAGGAGCAGTTCGTCCAGCTTATTCTGGAGGGAGCGGATTAGCTAATAGAATGGCAGGGATGGGGGACCGCAGGCCCTTCCTTTTTAGTCTGACCTGAGCACCCGCCCTCCTACCCCTAGGCCTAAATCTGCTCGTCTTGAACCATTTGTCGATCTGGGACCGAACTGTGTCCCAAATTGGCAGTTCCTGAGCCCGTGCCTCCCATTTCAGAAGCTCTGCTCTGGTGTGGGAGATGATACCCTGAGAGGCAGGGGGTCTGGGGGTATGGGCCATCACGTGTTGGGGCACTTGCAACAGGTTGCGACCTGAACATAGAATGTGGATACACAGTATTTGAGTGGGGGCATCAGGGGCACAATATAGATGAGCACAGCACAGATAAATAGAGAGCACAGTTCATTTAGCAGGCTGTAAGTGTAAGACAGTTCTTTTTTGGGAAAGCAGGAGCAAGCAGTTCATATAGATAAATAGAGAGCACAGTTCATGTAGCAGGCTAGGAGTTAGTGTAAGACAGTTCTTTTGTGGGAAAGCAGGAGCAAGCAGTTCATATAGATAAATAGAGAGCACAGTTCATATAGCAGGCTAGGAGCTAGTGTAAGACAGTTCTTTTGTGGGAAAGCAGGAGCAAGCAGTTCATGGCATGCAGTTAAGGACAGCCTTTCGTGGGAAATCAGGGGCAGCAGTTCATGGCATGCAGTTTAGGACAGTCTTTTGTGGGAAAGCAGGAGCAGCAGTACATGGCATGCAGTTAAGGGGCCTATGCGTATGTCAAGCGGCTCCAGGAGAACTCTTACTATCGATAAGAATTGGTAGTAGCCTTACTCACGTGCTTCTGCTCCAGCAGTTGGGAAGGCAGAATCGGGGGATGCAGTGCCGGCCTGTGCTGTGGGGCAGCGATCTTGGGAGGCCTTACGCACGCTGCTCTTGTGGTGGTGGCTGCTACTGTGCAGATGGTAGGCCGCAGCGAGCCACGTGCCAGCCACGTGGAATGAAGATCACTGTCGGAGTTCCAGGGGAGCAGGAAGCAAGCTGGCAGTGCTGGGCAGCAGACCGCTGGGCTAAGCCGGAGGGGGAGTCAGGATTTGCTTGGTCGCAGCTTTCAGCGGCTAGTCGCATCGTTCACCTCCGGTGGAGGACTGGGGAACGTTGTGGGTGGTCCCCTGGCAGCCGCGGTGTTCCTCTCCGGAGTCGGCGGTAGGCTTCCAGATTTACCGGTGTCTGCAGGATGTCGGTGGATGGCCTCCTGACGGCAGGGTCACGGTGCCGGCAGCTGGATCTCCTGCGTCAATGAGGTCTCGAGTGCCTGCAGGGCTGCGGCTAGTCGGCGGGTGGTCTCCTGAGGACAGGCGGCTGGATCCGCTCTGCGCCGTGGAGAGACAGTCCTCTGGCGTTGGAGCAACGGGAGCGGAGGGACTGGCAGCGTCATCCAGACTGAGGTTGGTCCGCCGTTCGCTCCGTGCGTCCCCCACCGGCTGAATGCTGGGAGCCGGTCAGAGAGGGCAGCGGTGGCAGGATGTCGGCTGGAGTGGGTGCTCTGGCCGGCTGGAGTGGGTGCTCTGGCCCTGGATCTCTGGTGGCTAAGGGCTGGCTTAACTAATCTAATGACTAAAATAACTAAGCTAAGAAGACTAAACTAAAAAAATAACTAAAAAACTAACTAAAAAACTAGTAAATCTAAGAATTGCCGGGAGCCGATGTGTCCCTGGCTGCCTCTCACGGCGCCATCATTTTTCTCATCAATATCATAAATATTGATGAGAAAAATCCACCGCTTCTGATTTGACTTTTATTGAAAAAAAATAATAGAAATTTGATCAGATATCTTGAACAAATTAAAAGAAAAAAAGTTCTGTACAATCATTTTTATGGAATTGCTGTAAAATCGGATCATTTTTTAATGTATAGTGTGTGGCTACCTTTAGTCTGTTAGGCCTTGTTCACATCATAAATCGCAATTGATGACGCCAGCGTTTTGCGATTTTGTGCACAATTTCTTTAGCGACTGCTGGTGCTTACCTGCGCGGTATTTTTTTGGGTAAAGCTCTTTTCTGAGCGCTTTTGCTGAGTGATTCATTTTTTCCCTTCCTGTCATCAGTCTCTTTCCCCTGGAAATGAATAAATACAATGCATTTATTCATGAAAGCACTGGGGAAATTGCTATACAAAGCACTTTGCGATTTCCCTTTACTTTCCATTGAGCCAAAACGCTCAGAAAATGGTACAGGCATCGCTTTGGTGAGCGGATCAGAATTGAACCGCTCATATGTGAACACTCTCATAGGGAATCATACATTAGTTAAGTTAATTAAAATAGATAATATAATATAGGTAATATAATCTCTTAACCAACCTGTTTCAAAAGAACAGCCAATTGTTTGTGATTTCATGAGGGCAGCCATCTTTTTGGTTGAAAGGAGGTGACAGGGAGCATGAGACACAGTTCCAACTGTCCTGTGTGCTGATCACCCCTCCCAGCTGCGTGCGCTAGGCTTCAAATCTCACATTCAAAAGTAAAACAAACAAATTTGCACCAAAACAGCAGAAGGAGAACAACAACATCAGAAATCCCATCATGCATTGCACAGCATCAGGGGGGAAATGCCCGGGCAGTTTTCTTCTGTGCAGCTAAAAATGGGGCTTGTATAAGAAAAACAAAGTTCTGATGCTGTGAAACTGTTAAAGAAACACCAGGCCTTTTCAGTGCTGCTGAGTAGATTTTTAGTCTGGAGGTTCACTTTAAAAACAAACAAAAGTGCCCTTAGTGTGAACAAGTCTGTATTATTCTTATTATTTAGTATTTATATAGTGCCAACATCTTCCGCAGCGCTGTACAGAGTATATATAGTCTTGTCACTAACTGTCACTCAGAGGCGCTCGCCGCTCACAATCTAATTCCCTACCATAGTCCTATGGCTTTATTGTGTAGTGTATGTGTTGCAGTCTAGGGCCAATTTAAGGGAGAGCCAATTAACCTATCCATATGTTTTTGGGATGTGGGAGGAAATCCGAGTGCCCAGAGAAAACCCACACGGACACTGGGAGAAAATACAAACCCCTTGCAGATGTTGACCTTGCTGGAATACGAACTGGGGACCCGGCGCTACAAGGCAAGAGCGCTAACCGATATGCCACCGTGCAGCCCATGGAACTCCTGATGGACATCTACAGGTGTTCTGTGTTTCACATCCATATGCTACAGACATGTAAAGACATTTTAGTACATAACTACTTCTGCCTGCAGAGGACATCTATAGGCGTTATTTTCTTCCCCACATTACTGAGTAGGGTGGCCATCCGTCCGGATTTAGGTCGGACAGTCAGGTTTTTGGACTGCTTGTCCTCCGTCCGGCGCAAGGCCAGGACAGACAGCCAGATGTCCTCCTTTTTGGGCTGTGTGGAGGGAGAGAGCGCAGAGAAGAGGGAGCGGTGGGCACAGTGGGAAAGTGGGGACATTTCCCCCCCCCCCCTTTCCTCACCTTTGGGCTCCCTCTTCCTCGCTCTCCCCTCTAGAACTAAAGTTTTGCGGTGACTGGCAGTGGGCCAGATCATTAAACTCACAGGAAAGAACCGGCTCAAATGACTCATGAACCGGACATCACTACTGCTTCGCAGTGGAAGGAGGCAGGTAAGTTCTGCCCGCTGCCAGCCACCCCAAAACTTTAGTTCTAGAGGGGAGAGCAAGGAAGGGGGAGCCCAAAGGTGAGGAAAGGGGGGGGGGGGAGATGTCCTCCCTTTCCCTCTGCTTTACCTACCCCTCTCCCTTCACTGATCTCGCCCCTCCTGCCGGGGGCACCTGGCTAACTAATCTGGGGACACCTATAGACCTGGCTACATATTCTTGGGACACTCATAGACCTGGCTAAATATACTGGGGACACTATACACCTGGCTATCTGTACTGGAGACACCTATACACATGGCTAACTATTCTGGGGGCACCTAAAGACCTGGCTACATATACTGGGGACACCTAAAAACCTGGCCATCTGTACCGGAGACATCTATATACCTGGCTAACTACTCTGGGGACACCCAAAGACCTGGCTACCTATTCTGGGGTCATTCTACACCTGGCTACCTATTCTGGGGACAACTATACTCATGACTACTTATACTGGGGACACCTATAGACCTGGCTACCTATGCTGGGGGTACCTATTTTGGGGTAACTAACTGCTGTCAGATTATCTGTATTTTTGGGGAACCGCTGTTAACAGATTAAGTGTATTTTGGGGAACCGCTGCCAGATTGTGTATGTTTGGGGGACCACTGCTGCCAGATTATATGGATGGGTGTTACGTGTATTTTGGGTGATCCGCTGCCAGGTTTTGCGTATTTTGGGAAACTGCTTCCAGATTACTGTATGTGTATGTTGGAGGGAACTGCTGCTGCCACATTGTCTATTTTGGGGGAACCACTGCCATATTATCTGTATCTTGGAGGAACTTTTACCAGATTACGTGCCTTTTTGGTGAAAAGCTGTCAGATGACATCTATTTTGGGGGGCTATGCTACGGCAGAGCTCAAACTTCCCCAGCAGACCATTTACACCACTGCTAAAGTCATGTAAATTTGGCCCCACCCATGATAACACCCACTTTATGCTTGACCACGCCCACTTTTGGCACGCTCAGTACGATTTCCTCCTTTTCACGGTGTGATGTCCTCCTTTTTGGGGTTCTGCAAGTGGCCACCCTATTACTGACAGGTAAAGGTGTTTTATATAAAGTTTTGACTATATAAAGTTTTTACGTGCAATTCTGACAACTGACCACTAGATGGCAGCAGAGTTCTATTTAATTACGTTTGTGTATTTTGCAGCCTTATGTTCAGCACATAATTGTGATCTGAATATTTCTCTGTGTACAGAGGTATAAAACTCCTATACATCCGCTAACTGCCAACACTACATGACTCTACATAGTAAGGGCAGATAATACTATGTATGGCTGTCTTTCTCAACCAGGGTTCATTGAGTACACTGCAGGGGTTCCTTGGCATTTTCCCCCATCGTGGAGATGTAAAATGGAGCTCACTATAATAGGTGGTACTGTAATTAGAAGCACTAAATTAGGGGCTTCGGAGGCAGTATAGTGAGTGGCAGTGTAATGGGGGTAGTGAAATAAACAGCCACACATACTTTTAAAGACCATGCCTCCTGCAAAATAAATGCAGGGGTTCATTGAGATCCAAAAGCTATTTGCAGGGTTCCTCCAGGGTAGAAAGGTTGAGAAAGGCTGATGTATGGATACCTCTTGCCAGTCTCCAAAATGGCGACCCCAGCCTCACATAGCATGTATGATGTCATGATGTCACCGCCCACTGGCGGCCATTACCCAGAAGTCCCTGAGAGTGTGTGTGCTGTACACAGAGCCATGGCAGATGCAGAGGTCCCCAATCATGAGATTCCATTGTTACAGGTGAGCCTGATTCCTTTATCACCCGCACCCCAGCACCTTCTACTCCTGATGGGCATTATAGCACACCTGAAGTGACAGTGATATGCAGGCTACAATATATATTTACTTGAACCACTTGGGGACTGTAGTGTTAAACCCCCTAAAGACCAGGCCAGTTTTTGCCTAATGGACCACTGCAGCTTTAAGGCCTAGCGGCAGGGCCGCACAACTCAGCTCACAAGTGATTCCCCCCCTTTTCTCCCCACTAACAGAGCTTCCTGTTGGTGGGTCTGATCGCTCCCACAGTGTTTATTTATTTATTTATTTTAAATTTGATTACATTTTCCTAACTCCCTCCCCCCAGCGAGCCAGCCAATCATGGCGATCGGCTCTCATGGGCTTCAGCCTATAAGAGCCGATCGCTGTCCTGTGTCCCAGGGGGACAGGCATGTCACACAGCTGTCCCCAGTACAGTGCTGCTGTAGTTCGCAGCGCTGTATACGGTAATTAGACGGCGGATTTGCCATCTAACAGTCTTTGAGCAGCAATCGTGGAGATGCACCTGCGATCTCCTGCAAGCCACTGCTCTTACGCCAATCGGTGTGACGCGGTCAGCAAGCAGTTAAACAAGGCAAGCAGAGGCATGACTACCAATCATGAGGCCCCTCCCCCAATGCTCACACCCCTCCTCTTGGTGCCCTTCATGGCCTGGGGGCCCATCTCACAAGAGTCATGAAACAAGTGTGCCCATCCTGATCGTCACACCCATAACCAGTGTAGCCACAAACACCCCTGATCTGTAGTATAGTCCCCTGTATGGGAGGAAGGGAAGGGTAGTAGTTGGGCGGAGCTAGTCTACTTTAGGGGACTCAGCAGGAAACCTCATAGGGAAATCTAGCTAACATGATTGGGTGGACGGCATGCTCTTGAACTTCTAGGTTTCAGATAGGTTGTAATAAACTACACCCACCCTATTCAGCCAATCACAATGCTTAGTACGGTAAAGGGTGCTGTGATTGGAAAACTGTTCCCTATGAGCTTTCCTGCTGGGTCCCCTAAAGTAGACTAGCTCCGTTGGGGCCCCCCTGCGATCAAAGGGGCTGCTCCTCTCTAGTTATGACCCTTATGCACCATTCCCCAGTATAGCCATGTCCTCCCTGTGTCCCCCAGCATTGCCATTATCCTCCAGTATGTAATGTCCCCCCACCCCAGTAATGCCATTTCTCCCCCAGTATAGCCATGTCCTCCCTGTGTCCCCCAGCATTGCCATTATCCTCCAGTATGTAATGTCCCCCACCCCAGTAATGCCATTTCTCCCCCAGTATAGCCATGTCCTCCCTGTGTCCCCCAGCATTGCCATTATACTCCAGTATGTAATGTCCCCCACCCCAGTAATGCCATTTCTCCCCCAGTATAGCCATGTCCTCCCTGTGTCCCCCAGCATTGCCATTATCCTCCAGTATGTAATGTCCCCCACTCCAGTAATGCCATGTCTCCCCCAGTATAGCCATGTCCCCCCCTGTGTCCCCCAGCATTGCCATTATCCTCCAGTATGTAATGTCCCCATCCCAGTAATGCCATTTCTCCCCCAGTATAGCCATGTCCCCCTGTGTCCCCCCGTATTGCCATTATTCTCCAGTATGTAATGTCCCCCACCCCAGTAATGCCATTTCTCCCCCAGTATAGCCATGTCCTCCCTGTGTCCCCCAGCATTGCCATTATCCTCCAGTATGTAATGTCCCCCACTCCAGTAATGCCATTTCTTCCCCAGTATAGCCATGTCCCCCCTGTGTCCCCCAGCATTGCCATTATCCTCCAGTATGTAATGTCCCCCACCCCAGTAATGCCATGTCTCCCCCAGTATAGCCATGTCCCCCCTGTGTCCCCCAGCATTGCCATTATCCTCCAGTATGTAATGTCCCCCACCCCAGTAATACCATTTCTTCCCCAGTATAGCTATGTCCCCTCTGTGTCCCCCAGCATTGCCATTATCCTCCAATATGTAATGTCCCCCACCCTAGTAATGCCATTTCTTCCCCAGTATAGCCATATCCTCCCTGTGTCCCCCAGCATTGCCATTATCCTCCAGTATGTAATGTCCCCCCACCCCAGTAATGCCATTTCTCCCCCAGTATAGCCATGTCCCCCTGTGTCCCCCAGCATTGCCATTATCCTCCAGTATGTAATGTCCCCCACCCCAGTAATGCCATTTATTTCCCAGTATAGCCATGTCCCCCTGTGTCCCCCAGCATTGCCATTATCCTCCAGTATGTAATGTCCCCCACCCCAGTAATGCCATTTCTCCCCCAGTATAGCTATGTCCTCCCTGTATCCCCCAGCATTGCCATTATCCTCCAGTATGTAATGTCCCCCACCCCAGTAATGCCATTTCTTTCCCAGTATAGCCATGTCCCCCCCTGTGTCCCCCAGCATTGCCATTATCCTCCAGTATGTAATGCCCCCCACCCCAGTAATGCCATTTCTCCCCCAGTATAGCCATGTCCTCCCTGTGTCCCCCAGCATTGCCATTATACTCCAGTATGTAATGTCCCCCACCCCAGTAATGCCATTTCTCCCCCAGTATAGCCATGTCCTCCCTGTGTCCCCCAGCATTGCCATTATCCTCCAGTATGTAATGTCCCCATCCCAGTAATGCCATTTCTCCCCCAGTATAGCCATGTCCCCCTGTGTCCCCCCGTATTGCCATTATTCTCCAGTATGTAATGTCCCCCACCCCAGTAATGCCATTTCTCCCCCAGTATAGCCATGTCCTCCCTGTGTCCCCCAGCATTGCCATTATCCTCCAGTATGTAATGTCCCCCACTCCAGTAATGCCATTTCTTCCCCAGTATAGCCATGTCCCCCCTGTGTCCCCCAGCATTGCCATTATCCTCCAGTATGTAATGTCCCCCACCCCAGTAATGCCATGTCTCCCCCAGTATAGCCATGTCCCCCCTGTGTCCCCCAGCATTGCCATTATCCTCCAGTATGTAATGTCCCCCACCCCAGTAATGCCATTTCTTCCCCAGTATAGCTATGTCCCCTCTGTGTCCCCCAGCATTGCCATTATCCTCCAATATGTAATGTCCCCCACCCTAGTAATGCCATTTCTTCCCCAGTATAGCCATATCCTCCCTGTGTCCCCCAGCATTGCCATTATCCTCCAGTATGTAATGTCCCCCACCCCAGTAATGCCATTTCTCCCCCAGTATAGCCATGTCCCCCTGTGTCCCCCAGCATTGCCATTATCCTCCAGTATGTAATGTCCCCCACCCCAGTAATGCCATTTATTTCCCAGTATAGCCATGTCCCCCTGTGTCCCCCAGCATTGCCATTATCCTCCAGTATGTAATGTCCCCCACCCCAGTAATGCCATTTCTCCCCCAGTATAGCTATGTCCTCCCTGTATCCCCCAGCATTGCCATTATCCTCCAGTATGTAATGTCCCCCACCCCAGTAATGCCATTTCTTTCCCAGTATAGCCATGTCCCCCCCTGTGTCCCCCAGCATTGCCATTATCCTCCAGTATGTAATGCCCCCCACCCCAGTAATGCCATTTTCCCCCAGTATAGCCATGCCCACACTCCAGTATTGCTCCCTCCCCCACCTCCATGCAGAGTAGTAAGAGGAAGGATTACATTGGTTTATAGCTAGCTGTCACAGTGTGCTCCAGTCCTCTGCTCCCATTAGCCTCAGTCTCTGCCTCTCCTCATATCCTCATCCATCTACCACTACCAGCACTGCTGTAACATCACAGGAATGGTAACAGTGGGAGGGGGATGTGAGGAGAGAAGGCCAGCTGGAGAGGAGGCAGAGGGAGGACAGGACTGCAGCACGCTGTGAGTATAGTGCACAGGTAGCTATAAACCAGCTTATTATGATTTCCTGCAATACTCTGCATGGCCCCACCACCCACAAGTGACAGCAATGGGGAGTGCTGGGAGAGGGGGATCCTGTATCACGTACGATTTCCTGCCGGGAGACTTGGGCGCAGGATACAGCCGGTATGGCTTATCCTGCTGCTGCTGCACAAGTTCCCAGCGACGTTAATTACTTTTCCCCCTCCAGGTCCACATGGATGGTGGGGAATGAAATAATTTGGCTTCCAGCAATTGCTGGAGGCTGAATTATAGTGTTTTATAAGTAACTTCAGCTTTGTCTTCTGATGGCGCTGAAGTTACTCGCTGTGTAATAATTCCTATTATGGTCTATGGTGGTGCCGGCACCGCCCAAGTCTCCTGCGCTGGATCGCCAGTGTTCGCCTGTATCTGTAGTTTCACCACTGACAACTGTATAACCTATATCATCCTCCCATTATTATCTATCCAAAGGCAGCAACATCCCGTACAGATCACATGACCACATCACTGAGGATGGAGGAGGACCAGAGTCACCTGACTGACAGGATATTCAACCTCACCCTGGAGATCATCTGTCTGCTGACTGGAGAGGTGAGGAGGATTCTGGGAGGTCACATGACATCACTCTTATCACTATGAATAAAGCACACTTGACCAAAGTGGTGAGGAGGATTCTGGGAGATCATATGACAGCACTCATCTCTAATAATAAAACACACCTGACTGGAGAGGTGAGGAGGATTCTGGGAGGTTATGTGACATTAATGTTGGTCTTTCTATACAGAGATTTCCTCCAGTGAAGTCTGGTGATCATGTGACCATCACAGTGCCCCCACCTCACTCCCTGATATCTAACGGACACAGCAAGAAGATGATTCTGGATGTCATCAGGAAGATGATAGAGCTGCTGATGGGAAAGGTGAGCAGTGCTGGGAATTATGGGACATTGTTCAGTTACAGTAAGGGGTGTATCACGGCGGTGACTGTATAATTATGTTTGTTAGGTTCCTATGAAATTCCAGGATGTCGCCCGCTATTTCTCCATGGAGGAAGAGCAGTGTATAGAAGGACACAAGGACCCCTACAAGGACGCCATGATGGAGAATCAGCCGCCCCTCACATCACCGGGTAAGAGGAGACTTTCATTTCTTCTAAATGAGAGCACAGTATGGAGGGTCCCCTAGATCCCCCATCATCTGATAAACACATACAGACAATGTATTCAGTCAGTATGTGTGTTTCCTACAGATGTATACCATAACCAAAACCCACCAGAGAGATGTACAGGTCCTCTTTATTCCCGGGATTGTCCACCTAGATCCCCCCATCATCTGATAATCACATAGAGACAATTTATTCAGTCAGTGTGTGTGTTTCCTACAGATGTATCCAGTAACAGCACCCCAACAGAGAGATGTACAGGTCCTCTTTATTCCCAGGATTGTCCACAAGAAGTTCCCACTACCCCCCACCATTATCAGGTAGGTTGGATGAGGGTCATCAGTGTCTCTATACTGTATGACATTGTTTCCTTCTGTGAATGCCGTTATCTGTGTTCACATTTTACATTTTCTCTCATTCTGAGCACTTAGTGTGGAGAACTGATACATGTAAGTGTTGTGGTTAAAGAGGAAGAAGAAGAGACATATGTGAGGAGTGATCAGAAGTCTATGGAGGAGGGTGACATGATGAGGACAAGTAAAGAGGAAGAAGAGACGTATGTGAGGAGTGATCAGCATTTTATGGAGGAGGGTGGCATGATGAGGACAAGTAAAGAGGAAGAAGAAGAGACATATGTGTGGAGTGATCAGCAGTCTATGGAGGGGGGTGACATGATGAGGACATATAAAGAGGAAGAAGAAAAGACGTATGTGAGGTGTGATCAGCACTCTATGGAGGAGGGTAACATGATGAGGATGATTAAAGAGGAAGAAGAGGAGACGTATGTGAGGAGTGATCAGCAGTCTATGGAGGAGGGTGACATGATGAGGATAATTAAAGAGGAAGAAGAAGAGACGTATGTGAGGAGTGATCAGCGGTCTATGGAGGAGGGTGATATGATGGGGACAACTGTAGAGGACCCTCTTACAGAGAGGAAAACAACAAGTGAGTAAACAATATTAAATATCTTTTTTTTTAGTTATTATGACTGTGTCACTGCTCACAGACTGGCCATATTAGAGGTTATACTAAATACTCATGTTAGGTTTTTGTAATCTAAAACCTTGATTTTGTTTTGTACTGTACAGTCACATAAGACACTTAGTGGTTGATTCATAAAGCATTAGCACATTCAGTAATGCAGAAAACAGCTCACTTTACCGAGCACTTAGGAAAATGTTGATTCATAAAGGCTGTTACCGCATGAAAAGCTGAAATTACCGAGCAGTGAGGAATATTACTGACTTATGCAGTAAATGCCTCAGCAAATGTCAGTAAATGCCACTAAATTTCAATACATAAAAGATAGATCATGTGGATAGATCATCACCTCTGGTGTGGTGATTGGTGAAATGAGAGCGGAGAGTGTGCAATACTGTGGGAAGCCAGTATGACTCAGACAAGCAGAGAGGGATAAGCTATGACTGACAGGAGCAGAAACCAATAGAAACAGCCCCTGTCTCCTGCAAGTCGGGATGAGGCATTTTGATAGGACCCAAAGTCTCTTCCGGCAGGTCTTAGCTTTTCTACCCCCAGGCAGTGAGCAGAGGGAACGGAACAAAATAAGTTTCCCCTGTCTCCTTTCAGCAGTTTAACCTCCTTCAGTTCCTGTTTGAGGATGCAGAGTAACTGGTGGGGAAATCATATAAGCAGGGCATGTGTAAAGTCTCCTGGGAGTTCTAAGCTGTGGCAAATAAATAAAATGTTAAGAGACTAATAGATTCAGAGTGGACAGAGGCAGTATAACAAACAGTATAGCAAAACATGTACATCTAAAGGGATGTCAGGATGCCTCTTACTATTGTAACGCTGTCCCTGCACAGAGTTTTTTCTATTGAATCCAGTAGATTACTGAACTTCTACCACACTTGTGAACATTTTTATGAATTAGCACACAAAAGTCTAAAATACAGAATGTGGTTATTTACAGAGCACTTTACATTTAAAGGCACTGTGCTCTATGAATTGAGGACTTCGTGTTATTTTTTCTGTAATAAGCTAATAATGGTCACTTTACATTAATTTACACAGAATAGTCACAGTAGGGGTGACTTAGTGTTACCGGCCTGTAATAAGCTGATAATGGTCACTGTACATTACTGTACACAGATTGGTCACAGTAGGGGTGACTTAGTGTTACTGGCCTGTAATAAGCTGATAATGGTCACTGTACATTACTGTACACAGATTGGTCACAGTAGTGGTGACTTAGTGTTACTGGCCTGTAATAAGCTGATAATGGTCACTGTACATTACTGTACACAGATTGGTCACAGTAGGGGGTGACTTAGTGTTCCCAGCCTGTAATAAGCTGATAATGGTCACTGTACATTACTGTACACAGATTGGTCACAGTAGGGGGTGACTTAGTGTTACTGACCTGTAATAAGCTGATAATGGTCACTGTACATTACTGTACACAGATTGGTCACAGTAGGGGTGACTTAGTGTTACCGGCCTGTAATAATCTGATAATGGCCACTGTACATTACTGTACACAGATTGGTCACAGTAGGGGTGACTTAGTGTTACCAGCCTGTAATAAGCTGATAATGGTCACTGTACATTACTGTACACAGATTGGTCACAGTAGGGGTGACTTAGTGTTACCGGCCTGTAATAAGCTGATAATGGTCACTGTACATTACTGTACACAGATTGGTCACAGTAGGGGTGACTTAGTGTTACCGGCCTGTAATAAGCTGATAATGGTCACTGTACATTACTGTACACAGATTGGTCACAGTAGGGGTGACTTAGTGTTACCGGCCTGTAATAAGCTGATAATGGTCACTGTACATTACTGTACACAGATTGGTCACAGTAGGGGTGACTTAGTGTTACCGGCCTGTAATAAGCTGATAATGGTCACTGTACATTACTGTACACAGATGGGTCACAGTAGGGGTGACTTAGTGTTACCGGCCTGTAATAAGCTGATAATGGTCACTGTACATTACTGTACACAGATTGGTCACAGTAGGGGTGACTTAGTGTTACTGGCCTGTAATAAGCTGATAATTGTCGCTGTACACAGATTAGTCACAGTATGGAGTGACTTAGTGTTACTGGCCTGTAATAAGCTGATAATGGTCACTGTATATTACTGTACACAGATTGGTCACAGTAGGGGTGACTTAGTGTTACCGGCCTGTAATAAGCTGATAATGGTCACTGTACATTACTGTACACAGATTGGTCACAGTAGGGGTGACTTAGTGTTACCGGCCCGTAATAAGCTGATAATGGTCACTGTACATTACTGTACACAGATGGGTCACAGTAGGGGTGACTTAGTGTTACTGGCCTGTAATAAGCTGATAATTGTCGCTGTACACAGATTAGTCACAGTATGGAGTGACTTAGTGTTACCGGCCTGTAATAAGCTGATAATGGTTACTGTACATTACTGTACACAGATTGGTCACAGTAGGGGTGACTTAGTGTTACCAGCCTGCAATAAGCTGATAATGGTGACTGTACATTACTGTACACAGATTGGTCACAGTAGGGGTGACTTAGTGTTACTGGCCTGTAATAAGCTGATAACGGGCACTGTACATTACTGTACACGGACTGGTCACAGTAGGGGTGACTTAGTATTACCGGCCTGTAATAAGCTGATAATGGTCACTGTACATTACTGTACACAGATTGGTCACAGTATGGGTGACTTAGTGTTACTGGCCTGTAATAAGCTGATAATGGTCACTGTACATTACTGTACACAGATTGGTCACAGTAGGGGTGACTTAGTGTTACTGGCCTGTAATAAGCTGATAATGGTCACTGTACATTACTGTACACAGATTGGTCACAGTAGTGGTGACTTAGTGTTACCGGCCTGTAATAAGCTGATAATGGTCACTGTACATTACTGTACACAGATTGGTCACAGTAGGGGTGACTTAGTGTTACCGGCCTGCAATAAGCTGATAATGGTGATTGTACATTACTGTACACGGACTGGTCACAGTAGGGGTGACTTAGTATTACCGGCCTGTAATAAGCTGATAATGGTCACTGTACATTACTGTACACAGATTGGTCACAGTAGGGGTGACTTGGTGTTACCGGCCTGTAATAAGCTGATAATGGTCACTGTACATTACTGTACACAGATTGGTCACAGTAGGGGTGACTTAGTGTTACCAGCCTGTAATAAGCTGATAATGGTCACTGTACATTACTGTACACAGATTGGTCACAGTAGGGGGTGACTTAGTGTTACTGGCCTGTAATAAGCTGATAATGGTCACTGTACATTACTGTACACAGATTGGTCACAGTAGGGCTGATCTAGTGTTACCGGCCTGCAATAAGCTGATAATGGTGATTGTACATTACTGTACACGGACTGGTCACAGTAGGGGTGACTTAGTATTACCGGCCTGTAATAAGCTGATAATGGTCACTGTACATTACTGTACACAGATTGGTCACAGTGGGGGTGACTTAGTGTTACCGGCCTGTAATAAGCTGATAATGGTCACTGTACATTACTGTACACAGATTGGTCACAGTTGGGGGTGACAAAGTGCTACTGGCGGAACAAGAGAGAGATGAAGGGACATATGAGTGACACGAGGAAACAATGGTAATAAGAATGTGTAAGTGACACCACATTGCATTGCAAACAAAGTACAAGCTGGCCCTTTAAGAACCGCACCACAACTAAATAGGTCAAATAAAAAATAGCCTTTATTAGTATAATGTTATGACAGGATTAAAAACGTATTAAAAATAACACCTGGATGGCAAAGGCTCGATGAATCCAATAATATTATGCTCCATATAGAATATATCTCGTACAGTATGACAGGTAATACATCCAAAGGGACAAACACAACTCCTGCCCTGGGGCGCAAGGTAAAGCTGAATGAGGGGCGGTGCTAGAGGTAGGAGAGTTTCTGCAGAACAAGGGACCGTGCACACTAAGGAGGTGGAAAAGAAAGTGCCAATAGAGGAGTAGCGGCCCGGACACTGCCGGAAGAGGAGAATCGCCCAAAGCAGAGAGGAAAAGAATGGCAGCGCAGTGATATAATCAGGGAGGTAGAACCGCCAAACAATTGTGTAAGTGCGCGCTTACCGGTAAGGAGATGAGAGAGGAGCGCGAGCCACCAGTGTGATCACCAAGGTGCTGACTGCTTTCCATGTATGGCCAATGCTGTAGCTGTAGGGAGGGTCAGTGACATGCAAATAACTCTGACTTGTATGCTAATTATATGCAACGTTATGCAGCTGCTGCATTTGGCTTGTTTCTAATCTGCATTATCTTTGCAACAACTTAGAATTATCAGCAGCTCACTGACCCTCCCTAATGATAATTGTTCGACTCCTCAGAAGTCTCTAACAGGAAGTGATGATGTTTCTCTATTTGCAGGGCGGAGTCCCGGCATCCGGAACCTCTCAGAGACTCGTCTCTCTGTATCCACAGACTGTACAACGGATGATGATGTCACTGGACAAGAGTCTCCTGCAGATATCCTGATTACCCCAAATATTCCTCCAGACTCCCCTCACCTGTCTAACCCTGAGGGGCCTCATATCCAGCACAGCTCTCCCCCTGCTGGAGGGCCTTATTCCTGTTCCACATGTGGGAAATGTTTTGTGCACAAATCAAAACTTATCATACATGAGAGATCTCACACTAGTTGGAAGCCCTATTCATGTGCTGAGTGTGGGAAATGTTTTCATAAGAAATCAGAGCTTATCATTCATGAGAGATCTCACACTGGTGAGAAGCCCTATTCATGTGCTGAGTGTGGAAAATGTTTTACTAAAAAATCAAGTCTTGTCAGACATGAGAGTTCTCACACTAGTGAAAAGCCATATTCATGTGCTGAGTGTGGGAAATGTTATGGGGACAAATCAGTGCTTGTGAGACATGAGAGATCTCACACTGGTGAGAAGCCCTATTCGTGTGCTGAGTGTGGGAAATGTTTTTGGTATAAATCAGAGCTTGGCATACATGAGAGATCTCACACTGGGGAGAAGCCCTATACATGTGCTGAGTGTGGAAAATGTTTTGTACGTAAAACACAGCTTGTCATACATGAGAGATCTCACACTGGTGAAAAGCCATATTCATGTGCTGAGTGTGGGAAATGTTTTGGGCAAAAATCACATCTTGTCACACATGAGAGATCTCACACTGGTGAAAAGCCATATTCATGTGCTGAGTGTGGGAAATGTTTTACTCTGAAATCAAGTCTTGTCACACATGAGAGATCACACACTGGAGAAAAGCCATATTCATGTGCTGAGTGTGGGAAATGTTTTGGGCAAAAATCACATCTTGTCACACATGAGAGATCTCACACTGGTGAAAAGTCATATTCATGTGCTGAGTGTGGGAAATGTTTTACTCTGAAATCAAGTCTTGTCACACATGAGAGAGTTCACACTGGTGAGAAGCCCTATTCACGTGCTGAGTGTGGAGAAGGGTTTGTGCAAAAATCAGACCTTGTCACACATGAGAGATCTCACACTGGTGTAAAGTCCTATTCATGTTCTGAGTGTGGGAAATGTTTTGGGCAAAAATCACAGCTTGTCACACATGAGAGATCTCACACTGGTGAAAAGCCATATTCATGTGCTAAGTGTGGGAAATGTTATGGGCATAAATCACTGCTTGTCACACATGAGAGATCTCACACTGGCGAGAAGCCCTATTCATGTGCTGAGTGTGGGAAATGTTTTGTAAGTAAATCACATCTTGTCCAGCATGAGAGATCTCACACTGGTGAGAAGCCCTATTCATGTGCTGAGTGTGGGAAATGTTTTGGTTATAAATCAACTCTTGTCACACATGAGAGATCTCACACTGGTAAGAAGCACTAATTCATGTGCTAAGTGTGGGAAATGTTTTGTACATAAATCCCATCTTGCCAGACATGAGAGATCTCACACAATGTGTTTATAAGTGCTCTTTTCTAATCTTTCATTTATGCTAGATGCACATGGCAGCGTATTGCATAGAATCCTGAGGACTCTCTCATGCTGCTCAGTGCATTGCTGTGTAAAGCCCCTGAGCTGAGGTGAGATGATGAGATAAACACCGGTACATGTAGTACATAAAATGTAGGTGAATTTTCACGGTTCACAGATAGACCCAGGAAGCATCTCTATGCGGGATTCTGGCACAAGCTAGAGCAGCGTGTGATAATATTCCCAGGTCATATTACACATTATGCACAAATAATGCAGATATACCCCAATGCCTCAGCGCTGCACCTCAGATGTAAATTAGGAGATGATTGGATACAGGTGTTTGGGGTTGAGGTGAGATACAGGAATTCTGGGGTGGAGAGGGGGCAGGTTATTGTTATATGTGTTACAGTCACTGCTATAGACACCCCAATGCCTCAGTGCTGCACCCCAAATGTAAATTAGGAGATGATTGGATACAGGTGTTTGGGGTTGAGGTGAGATACAGGAATTCTGGGGTGGAGAGGGGGACAGGTTATTGTTATATGTGATACAGTCACTGCTATACACCCCCCCCCCCCCCAAATGTAAATTAGGAGATGATTGGATACAGGTGTTTGGGCTGGAGGTGAGATACAGGAATTCTGGGGTAGAGAGGGGGACAGGTTATTGTTATGTGTTACAATCACTGCTATAGACACCCCAATGCCTCAGTGCTGCACCCCAAATGTAAATTAGGAGATGATTGGATACAGGTGTTTGGGGTTGAGGTGAGATACAGGAATTCTGGGGTGGAGAGGGGGACAGGTTATTGTTATATGTGTTACAGTCACTGCTATAGACAAATGTGGGAAGCTGTTGCTGGAAACGATTCTGTGTTATGTAACAAAATAAATCCTATTGGAATGGAAATCTGATGCGTCTCCAAGTGTCTCTCCTGTGATTACAACATACATAAATCATCGTCTGCATTCCTGCTGATATCTGCTGGTGACAGAGCTTTCCTTGAAGCTGATACGGAGGAGGTGGAGCTAATAATATACAAAATACACAACCCCCCGGCATTGATGGCCTAAACGCTGCATTGTACAGACAGCATGAGAAGGTTCTGGTCCCACACTTATTGCTGATGTAGAACGATGTGCTGGAATAGGAGGCACTGCCCCATCCATGCAACAGACCGAGTGCCCAAACTGCAACCCAAAGCCCACTTATTTATCACACAGTGACAACACAGCAATTTAAACACTGAGGTCTGAGATTAGAGGAAACCACTCCTACATTAGACAATATCTTGGATGATGCAAGCTTGCCAGATGTCCCTGTATCCACAACCACAAGGTATCGGGGCAATGGTCTGTAGTCCTCAGCGCTCACTGACAATGATCTGCAGCCACCTCCTGCACAATATACTGACTAGTGGTCGCCAACACAGTCCTGGGTCCATGAACACATGACCCGTTACATCAACAAGCCTTAAAGTGACTCTGATGCGATAGGGAGAGAGTGCTAGTGCATGTGCGAGTCTGTCTGAGAGAGAGTGTGCTGCTGCATGTGCGAGTGTGTGAGAGAGAGTGTGCTAGTGCATGTGCGAGTGTGTGGGAGAGAGCATGCTAGTGCATGTGTGAGAGAGCGTGCTAGTGCATGTGCGAGTGTGTGAGAGAGAGCGTGCTAGTGCATGTGCGAGTGTGTGAGAGAGCATGCTAATGCATGTGCGAGTGTGTGAGAGAGAGCATGCTAGTGCATGTGCGAGTGTGTGAGAAAGAGAGCATGCTAGTGCATGTTATAGAGAGAGAGCGTGCCAGTGGATGTGCGAATGTGTGAGAGAGTTCTAGTGCATGTGCAAGTGTATGAGAGAGCGTGCTAGTGCATGTGCGAGTGTGTGTGAGAGAGAGAGCATGCAAGTGTGTGTGAGAGAGAGAGCATGCTAGTGCATGTGCGAGTGTGTGTGAGAGAGAGAGCATGCTAGTGCATGTGCGAGTGTGTGTGAGAGCGTGCTAGTGCATGTGCGAGTTTGAGAGAGAGAGCATGCTAGTGCATGTGCGAGTGTGAGAGAGAGTGTGCTGGTGCATGTGCGAGTGTGAGAGAGAGAGTGCTAGTGCATGTGCGAGTGTGTGTGAGAGACTGCTAGTGCATGTGAGAGAGAGGATGGTGGGGCATGTGCGGGTGTGTGAGAGAGCGCGTGCTAGTGCATGTATGAGTGTGTGAGAGAGAGCGTGCTAGTGCATCTGCGAGAGCGAGCGTGCTAGTGCATGTGCGAGTGTGTGAGAAAGACCGCTAGTGCATGTGAGAGAGAGGGTGCTAGCGCATGTGCGAGTGTCTGAGAGAGCGTGCTAGTGCATGTGCGAGTGTGTGTGAAATAGAGCGTGCTAGTGCATGTGCGAGTGTGTGAGAGAGAGTGTGCTAGTGCATGTGCGAGTGTGTGAGAGAGAGCGTGCTAGTGCATGTGCGAGTGTGTGAGAGAAAGCGTGCTAGTGCATGTGCGAGTGTGTGAGAGAGAGCGTGCTAGTGCATGTGAGAGAGATAGGGTGCTAGCGCATGTGCAAGTGTGTGTGAGAGCGCGTGCTATTGCATGTGCAAGTAGTGTGTGGGAAAGAGCGTGCTAGTGCATGTGCAAGTATGTGGGAGAGAGCATGCTAGTGCATGTGCGAGTGTGTGGGAGAGAGTGTGCTAGTGCATGTGCGAGTGTGTGTGAGAGCGTGCTAGTGCGTGTGCGACTGTGTGTGAGAGAGTGCTAGTGCATGTGCGAGTGTGTGAGAGAGAACGTGCTAGTGCATGTATGAGAGAGACTGCTAGTGCATGTGAGTGCGAGAGTGGGTGCTAGTGCATGTGTTAGTGTGTGAGAGAGAGCGTGCCAGTGCATGTGCGACTGTGTGTGAAAGAGTGTGCTAGTGCATGTGATAGAGAGCGTGCTAGTGCATGTGTGAGAGAGAGAGGGTGCTAGCGCATGTGCGAGTGTGTGAGAGAGCGTGCTAGTGCATGTGTTAGTGTGAGAGAGAGAACATGCTAGTGCATGTGGGAGTGTGAGAGAGAGCGTGCTAGTGTATGTGAGAGAGAGAGAGAGAGAGAGAGTGTGTGTGAGAGAGAGAGCGCGTGCTAGTGTATGTGCAAGTGTATGAGAGAGAGCGTGCTAGTGTGTGTGTGAGTGTGTGGGATAGAGCATGCTAGTGCATGTGCAAGTGTGAGAGAGAGCGTGCTAGTGCATGTGCGAGTGTGAGAGAGAGTGTGCTAGTGCATGTGCCAGTGCATGTGCGAGTGTGTGGGAGAGATCATGCTAGTGCATGTGCGAGTGTGAGAGAGAGAGAGAGAGAGTGCTAGTGCATGTGGGAGTGTGTGGGAGAGAGCGTGCTAGTGCATGTGTGAGTGTGAGAGAGAGCGATCATGCTAGTGCATGTGGGGGTGTGTGGGAGAAAGCGTGCTAGTGCATGTGGGGGTGTGTGGGATAGAGCGTGCTAGTGCATGTGGGGGTGTGTGGGAGAGAGCGTGCTAGTGCATGTGCGAGTGTGTGGGAGAGAGCGTGCTAGTGCATGTGCGAGTGTGTGGGAGAGAGCATGCTAGTGCATGTGGGGGTGTGTGGGATAGAGCGTGCTAGTGCATGTGGGGGTGTGTGGGATAGAGCGTGCTAGTGCATGTGGGAGTTTGTGGGAGAGAGCGTGCTAGTGCATGTGCGAGTGTGTGGGAGAGAGCGTGCTAGTGCATGTGGGGGTGTGTGGGATAGAGCGTGCTAGTGCATGTGGGAGTGTGTGGGATAGAGCGTGCTAGTGCATGTGGGAGTGGGTGGGATAGAGCATGCTAGTGCATGTGCAGTAAGGAGCAGGCACTGTTTTGGAGCTGTCAGGCTCCCAAATACATCTGAAGCCTAAAGAAGAAGCAGAGAGGAGTCTCTGACCCATTGGTTGGAGACTGCTAACAGGGGAGCCAGCGGTGGAACCAGGGCACCGGGAGAGGAACAGGAAGTCTCTATAGGACCCAGAACCTTCACTCTCCTTAGGTAAGTATATGTTGTTTTTTTTTTTTTAAATCACTTCAAACTCCCAGTAAAACACAATGCACATAAAGTGCTGAGTGCAAATGAGTGCAGATCACAGGAGAAAACTTGCCCCCTTCTCCAATTCCTGACCAGGTTTCGGCCGTATGTTGTCATCAGGGGATATTTTAACCAGTTCAGGACCACAGGCTTAGCTTACACCCCACTAGTGACCAGGCTATATTTTAGTGCTCTGCAGCTGCACAGGCACACTACGTAGCACACAAATTAATCCCCCCTCTCCTTTTCTGCCCACCAACAGAAATCCCTGTTGGTGGGCACAGCAGTGATCTCTCTGATCACAGATGCCTTGTTTGTTTATTTTTTTTATTTGGGTGTTTGTTTTTTAATTTCTCTATTTTCCTTTTTTTTGTTTGTTTTCTCCCCTCCCTCCCTCCTTCCCTGCCAGCCAATCAGAGCGATCCTTTCTTCTAGCCATCAGCCTATCAGAGGAGATCACGATCAGAGCCTCCCCAGGGGACAGCTGAGTGACACGGCTGTCCCCAGTGCAGCGCTGCAGTAGATCGCAGCGCTGTACAATGTAAATAAGTCTCCTAGCGGCAACCGCACAGCTCCGTCACTCAAGCAGGGATACGCGCGCAATCCCCTGTAACACCCCGCCCCAGGACTGGACGCCGTTCTGCGTTAGGCAATCCTGGGGCTGCCACCTTCCCGACGCTTATGGGTGTTAGACAGTCGGGAAGGGGTTAATGCACACTCTACACCCCCCTCCCCCCCCCCAGATCTCCCCCAGGTAACAGTGTTTCCTCAGGGCTCCCCCAGGTAACAGTGTTTCCCCAGGTCTCCCCCAGGTAATAGGGTTTCCCCAGATCTCATCCAGGTAACAGTGTTTCCCCAGGGCTCCCCCAGGTAACAGTGTTTCCCTAGAACTCCCCCAGGTAATAGTGTTTCCCCAGGTAACAGTGTTTCCCCAGGGCTCCCCCAGGTAATAGTGTTTCCCCAGGTCTCCCCCAGGTAATAGTGTTTCCCCAGGTCTCCCCCAGGTAACAGTGTTTCCCCAGGTCTCCCCCAGGTAACAGTGTTTCCCCAGGTCTCCCCCAGGTAACAGTGTTTCCCCAGGGCCCCTGCAGAGTACTTGGGGCAGCAGAGTAAACTCCCCCGTCTGGCCAGCCTGCTCCCCCCAGTCTGTGTCCTTCTCTCTCCATCTCTCTGGTGCCTGTTCTCTGTGACCTGGCAGCATGTTATGTGAGAATGTACATGCTAACAAAACCAAATAGGGCAAGCACCACCAACCAAACCCCAAGTATATGGGTGGGGAAGGAGTGTGCAGGAAGGAGCCATAAGCAAGACCACACAGTATACCAAAGAAGTTCCCTAGAAAAACCGCACCTCTCCAAACTAATCTGCAGCACTAAATTATCTTTATTAACACAAAGGTATAAAAACACATCAAGGGGATGACCGTCATAATGATCAAACAGTAAATAACAAAGTATGCATATAAAAAGGAGGGTATAAATATCCACAAAAACCTGAGTCAGTACAAAAAATTCCACTCAATATAGTCATATAATACATACATGGATCAAAAATGATGAGGTAGAGAAGGGAACAAAGTCCCCAAGTGTGCAACCAGCAGAAATAAAGTGCATAGGCGTGCATAGCTGATCAAAAGTAAATAGTGTAGTAAAGTGACATTGTAGGAGGAAAAAGATCCCAAGGAACTGGTCCCCAAATGGGGACAACAGTAAAGTGCAACGTGATAATATAGACGATGGGCAAAGAAGGTGAGAAATGTTGTATAGTAGTGAGTAGCTGAAAGCCAGTCAGAGGGAAAGAGCTCAGGAGGTGAATGAAGAAACGTAGAGAGGATTGCAGTGAGAAGCTGGGAGCTTACCAGAGGGGGGAGGAGACTCAGGAAGAATGTGGGCGGTACCCCTATAACAGCTGGCCGTCGCGATTCGCCCCCTAAACTTAGTGGCTTCTTCCGGGCATGTTTAGCTGAGAAAGGCACTGGGCTTCTAAAGAACAAGCGACACCGATGCTAACCTAGAAATAAAAATACATATATAAGAAGATAAATACTACTTCTACTTACATAACAGATGTATTGTGCTATCCACGTATTGATTCCTGTGAATTTTATAAAGGAAAAGCAGAAAATCTTATTCTAGGCAGTGGCCATCTTGCCAAGCTAATGCTGACATCATATCCTCCCTGACTCTTGTTTTCCCCCCTCCCTTCTCTTGCTCATTGTGTATTCATTAGCTGCCCTCCTCCCTGAGTCTTCAGACACTCCCACTGAGGTGTATACTAACAACTGCACTGTCTTTTTTTTTTTTATTTACACATCCAATCACTGAGTCACCTCAGCCTTATTTGTAAGCACAAGTAACCAGAGGGTGTTTCTGATAGACAGCTAGGCAGGGAAATAAATGGAAGAGGAGGAATATATTATAGATAAAAAGAACTCCCAGCATTCAACTCTTTGGCACAGTTTGGCACTAGGGCCAGTGCTCCTAAAGTATGTGATAACTCCAAACCATAACAGCAGAAAAAGTTTTTCAAGTTTTTAATGCAGGATTAGCATCTTTATCACTTAATACACTCAGACCAATTGCTGTTGAAATCTGATTTTTATGGTGACAATACCGCTTTACACTAATCGGAGGACCTGGGTGGGCGGGTAAAATGGGTGTGGCAAACCTAATTTGTATGCATGGCCATGCATAACGAGGATGTGTCTGCAGTGCTGAAAGCACCACATCACTTCCTCTTCCTGGTGTAGGGGGCCTCCTGGGAAATGTAGTGCCAGGTGAATAACGGAAGGAAAATAGAGATGAAGTAGACGGGCATAAGACTACCCAGAGATAAGAACAGTAATATAATTAACCACACTAGATAAACAATAAACATTAAATCACAAAATGATTACGATAGTGGAAAGCACCAGCTATTTCCACCACAGATATATGAAAGTAAATGGAAATGCAAGCAAATGTCGCCATGTACAGGCCAACAAAAATATTGGCACATACAGACAATTGTATGAGGATAAACACTATGCTGAATAACAATATAAAAACGTATGAATGCATATTAATCACAATTTATTTAAAAAAAACAGATCCAGAATAATCTTGAACAGTTCAGTAAAGCATTATAGATGTCTCAGGAGGAAGTCTGGAGAATTCCACAGTAGATAACCATCCCACAGCAAATGCATCAATACAGGACCAGCAGAGCAATGAGCATTACAACTGGAGGAAAAATACAGGAAAAAAACAACAATTATTAAGATCTTTTAAGACAACCACAGAAGGAGAGGATGGAGAGACCGAGGTAGCCCATCCATGGAGGAAAGAACAGATTGCTGAAAACAGCCTAGTGCAATAAATGGGAAGTACTATAAATCACCACAATATACTGCAAAATACACACAATATAAAAACATGAATATATATTAGAAGGAGGTGAAGACTACTCACCTAATCCACACCTCAAAGGTCATACATAATAGACAGGAGAAATCTGCCAAGCATAGACACCGCATGTGGTGATAGGACAATCATCATATGGAGGGAAGGGGCCACTCACCATGGGCCATACCCAACCAACACACGGGATTAGTGTAAGAAACCTAGAAATGGAAAATCTGCATTTAGACCTACTGGGGATCTCGATCCCAATTCATGGATCCACTTTGTTTCGTGTCTCAGGAGTGAAGGTTCTATGCTGCCATCCCTGGAAGAAAGAAAGAGACGTTTTAGTCCACACACAGTCCAACCAGCTGTACTGCCCCCATGCCGTTTCAAGGTGTGATCCGCCACCGGGGTAAGTGATTTACCCTCTATAAAGTCTCTTTCTGCCAGACATTTGGTGGAAAGATGCTTCTGTATTCTAGTTTTGTGCTTGTTCGTAGTTTGACCAACGTGAAACAAGTTACATGGACATCTTAGTAAGTAAACCACAGCCTCAGTCTGGCAGTTTATATATTCCTCAATTTGATGGATCTTTTGGGTCTTCGGGCTGGTCACATTTCTGGTGGGTACCATGAGTGGACCAATATTACAGCGACCACAGGGAAAGCGCCCATTAACCCCACGTCCTCTTGTATGTGGTCTTTGGAAATGGCTTCTACACAGTTTGTCTCTTAATGTGGGGGCTTTCTTGGCCGTTCCCCTAACATACACATAATCTGGCAGCAGCCGTTCCCCTAACATACACATAATCTGGCAGCCGTTCCCCTAACATACACATAATCTGGCAGCCGTTCCCCTAACATACACATAATCTGGCAGCAGCCGTTCCCCTAACATACACATAATCTGGCAGCTGTTCCCCTAACATACACATAATCTGGCAGCAGCCGTTCCTCTAACATACACGTAATCTGGCAGCCGTTCCCCTAACATACACATAATCTGGCAGCAGCCGTTCCCCTAACATACACATAATCTGGCAGCTGTTCCCCTAACATACACATAATCTGGCAGCCGTTCCCCTAACATACACATAATCTGGCAGTTGTTCCCCTAACATACACATTATCTGGCAGCTGTTCCCCAAACATACACGTAATCTGGCAGCAGCCGTTCCCCTAACATACTCATAATCTGGCAGCAGCCGTTCCCCTAACATACACATAATCTGGCAGCTGTTCCCCTAACATACACATAATCTGGCAGCTGTTCCCCTAACATACACATAATCTGGCAGCTGTTCCCCAAAATACACATAATCTGGCAGCAGCCGTTCCCCTAACATACACATAATCTGGCAGCAGCCGTTCCCCTAACATACACATAATCTGGCAGCTGTTCCCCTAACATACACATAATCTGGCAGCTGTTCCCCAAAATACACATAATCTGGCAGCAGCCATTCCCCTAACATACACATAATCTGGCAGCAGCTGTTCCCCTAACATACACGTAATCTGGCAGCAGCCGTTCCCCTAACATACACATAATCTGGCAGCTGTTCCTCTAACATACACGTAATCTGGCAGCAGCCGTTCCCCTAACATACACATAA